>NW_015151066.1:329040-336690 GCF_000732505.1 Cyprinodon variegatus | reverse complement strand
ATTTTCTGTTACTTTTTTATGTGCATTCTTCACTACTTATTATATTTTTACTCTCTATAAAAGAAATGTTTGTTATGGTCTCATCAATACAAAAAGAAGATTCTTGCCCAGGAAAAAATATATATTTCAACCAAACACCAATCCACACTTTATTTTAAAGTGTAGCTTCTGGTATGCAAACAAACTACCTTGTTCTGATCTTATTTTCTGTGGCCTGCATTCACAGGACAAGTTTGTGCAGAGTTAGGGGTTCATGTCTTGCCACTGGATGTACTCAAAGCAATGAGACTCCGCTGCCTGTAAAGGTTTTACATATTTTATATACCCAATTTGAAAAGAAAGATTGTGCAAATCGGCATTGTCGTTTTTTTTTTGCTTCATCGGGGACCGGGTCGCGGGGGCAGCAGTCTCAGCAGACTCCCAGATTTTCCTCTCTGCAGACACTTCCTCCATCTCTGCTTGGGGAAGGCTAAGGTGCTACCAGGCCAGCTGAGAGTCATAATCCCCATTTACACTAACCTTTTGAAACCGTGCTGAGATTGGTCTGAGCAAGGTAACCCAAGATAACTGTTGAGTATAAATAGCACGCAAAACTGAACTGGACCGAGCCAGACACAACCAAACTGCGCTAAACTGGTACCAGTTCATCAGTAGGGATCAGCGCAGTTCAGTTGTGGCTCAGTTCTCAGATAACAAAGAGCGCATGAGCAGACCGCGTCATCTCCTTACGTCAGCCTACATAATCATGAAATTTCAGACATTCATTAAAACACTAGCTTCCCTCCCTCATTCCCAGTGATGATTCTGCTTAGCAATGTGATGTGCCTCAACATCCATTGTTGTTTTTTGCCTCTGTTAGCCCTGATTGGACTATCGTTTGTCGTATCCACTTCCAAAAGCCGACTGTTGTTAAGTAAATTCACCAAAGGCTGCCTTCTTCACCTGAATCTCTACAAACAATGAAATATCACAATGATAACAAAACATAACTTCCTGAATGTCACAGGCGTCACCATGTGGATTTGTTTAGTAGTACTGTAGATTGCCACTAGAAGGCAAGAAACCGCGCAAGGTGGTCTGTAAATGGTCGTAAGGAACCAAGCATGGCACGATTAAGTGATCCATGCTCAGCAAAGATCACTTTTCAGAGGGTAGTGTAAATGGGGCTATAGTCCCTCCTCTAGGCCACCTCCCAATCAGGCATCCCGGGGGCTTCTCAAAAAGATGTCTGAGCCAACTCAGCTGACTCCTTTTATGTGGAGAATCAACGCTACTCTTGGCCTCTTGGACCCTATCTCTAAGAGAGAACCCAGCCACCATTTGGAAAAAGTTCATTTCAGCCACTTGTGTCTGGGATCGGTCATGAATAATAGTTGAGTGTAGGAAAATAGACAGTCCTGTAAATCAAAGAGATATTCCTTTTTGCTCAGCTCTCCCTTCACCACAACAGACCAGTGCAGCGTCCACATTACACTGATCCGTTTATCAATCTCCCGCTCCATTCTCACCAAGATACTAGAACGCTTCCATTTGAGGCAGAAACTTTCCTCAAACAGAATATAAGCCACCTTTTTTTCCCCACAATTTGTGCAAAATATTGTAAAAGATTGTTTTAGAGATTACATTTCTATAGATTAGACAGAGAGCCAAAGCAGTGGAACAAAGGTAATGCAGACAAAGGCTGTTTTCCAATTCACAAGAACGCAAGTCCGAGCTTGTGTCCTCGCCAAGTATGTTCTTCACAAGAACACAGTAAAATGTGGACTCGGGGAGAACGGGAGCATGCAGCATGACTATGGGTCAACTGGAACAGATGCGTGCTTGTGACGTCAACACACGCTCGGCTCGTCTGGAGCCATGACGTTTCTCCTCCTCTTATTAATATTTTGTACATAATAATAAATTCTTACCCTTTTCATTTAATGGTGGGATAATAATTAACAGTCGGGTATACACAAATCAAATGAACATTTCGCCAAATAAAACAACAAAATAGCCATCACAGGCAGCAACACTTTACAAATGGCTATGTCGAGAAGAGGGCTGCTGCAGACAGGCTAAAATTAGCCCTTTCTGCGGTTAGCTTTGCTGGTTGCCACGGTCCTCTCAACATTGGAATTTTTTTTCTTAATTATGTGCTTAATCAGTAAATGGGCCATATAGTGATGCTTAAAAGTATAATGAAGTATAATGTCCCATCCGGGGACTATGTCCATTCTTGGTCATCTTGTGCATGTGAGTTGGAACAGTACTAGGGCTGAGGCTGATGGCGTTTCACAAACAAATGCACAGCTGACTTTTAAAGGAAGGTCGTTTGTGCCAAAAAAATTTGAATAATTTTCTTTAAAAAAAAAAAAAAAAACATATGGTTACTCTATATCTGGAAAAAAAAATGTCTTACTTCTAACTATTTAACTGACTATATCAGCTTGTTTGAGTGCCTTTGTGTTACTCTACAAAGTGCAGAATAGGGAAACCTCATAATATTTTGCGAAAAAGAAGAAAATAACACTAAATTTATTCCGTGCTCCTTCACAAGGTGACCTGCAAAAATATGTCAATATCACATATTACAATAATGATAATAACAGTAAAAATGGTAGTGCTTTCTATTTTAAACAAAAAACCATTAGATCCTGTTATACATTTGATATACATCTTTCTGAGTTATATTTGCAAAAGCACAAATTTACTGACAAAGTATTCACTATAGTTTACAATAAAAACATCACTTACAGATCCTTCCTGAGGATCGTAGAACCTCTGCAGCAGCTGGATCGTAGTGCTTTTACCACATCCACTGCTACCAACCAACGCCATGGTCTGTCCACTGCTCACACTTAAGCACATTTGGTCTAATATCTGAGGAGGACACCAATGTTAGCTGTTAACCAGTTTAAACTGACAAAAAAATTTACTGTAGAAGTTCTTCCACAGAGCAGTAGATGTGGAACCAACCGTGACATCAGGCCTGGACGGGTAGCTAAAGTGGATGTTACTGAACTCTATGTTTCCTTTGATCAGGTCCGGCTTAAACCCAGTCTCTGAATAACTGTCGATAGTTGGATTCTGCAGATAAAAAAAGAACAGAAATGTGAAAATGTTTTCTTTGCCCAAATCAGGATTAAAATATTTCTACAAACACTTCAAACCAACATTAGGAGGAAGGCTGTTCGCGTTCCATGTTAGAGTGAGCAGGTTTAGCGAGACCAAATGTTTATTTCCTCAGTTCTTTGTGTTTTCGACTGCTTTTCTTGATGCAGTCAAGACTTAGACACATATTAAATTTCCCCTAATTTTCTCTGTAAGAAATTCTTTGAGTTAGATGCTTAAGCAATATTCAAATTAATTACCATGAATAAATCATATCACATTATATTTTGACATATGTAATTTTCTGAGGAGAATAGAGCCTCAAGACCTACTTAGGTGAGTCGTCTCTTGTCGAAGTGACTATGACCTCTGTTCAATAAAATAACAATAACCAACTACTGATAGATTTTTAAATCCCCTGCAATAAAAGAATGTATCAAAAGACGTCGGGTTAATTTCAACACCTTTTTAAAAAATCTGAATCATTCAATTCCATTTCGAGAGCGAGATCATCTGTGGTAGTAGCACTAGACATCTTCCAGGCATGTGAGTAAAACTAGCAGCAGTTCAGCGGACAGGATGAATGAATGGTAGCTGGCACGCGTGGATGACATCATACACACTCTGCTTTGTTTTAAAAAAATATAAATATAAAAAATATAACCGCGGATGTCTGGGGGACAGTGATTCATAAAATTAAGGGCCCAATTTAAAATAAAAAGATTTTCCCCTTTAAGGCTCACCTTAAACACACCACTGGAACTAGAAATTTTAATTTATAAATAAAAAAAGAAAAATAAAAAAAGAAAGGGAGAATGTGTTTTAAACTGGCAACAGGAAGTGCCTATTTCACATCACTGGAACTAGAGCGTTTAATGCACAAATGGAAAACAATTAGAAGTGTTTTAAAGACAGAAACAGCGCTACAGCTGCAAAAGAATGGAAGATGGCGGGGAAGAAGATTGATGCTCGGATTAAAGCATAGGTTAATATATCATATACATTTAGAAGGAGAGCGGAGACAGAGGTCGCCGATTTTACTGAACAAAACCTTCTTCTGACCAGGTTAGCACTGGGGAGAATGTTCCTACAGCAACAGGTCGATTAACCTGCTTTTTAAAATGGAGCCCTGCAGGGCTTCTTATTGTAGATGAATTCATAATAATTTTTTTAGCCTTGAAGAAAATATTTGAAAAATAACAGTATGGTTTATCAATTTACATTAAAAGTCACTGGGTGGATGTAGAAAATAAGCTGGATTCACTAAATGGGATTGGATTTACACAAAAAAAAAAACTGTGCAGCATCAACTGAATGACCCAAAGTTCTTCTCTGAGGCAGCAGGGGCTCCAATTAGAGAAAAGTCCTTCAAGTCATTATAGTTGGCTTGTTGGCTGCTTCAAAGGAACCTCACATTGTGCCAAAGTGCAGCAATGCATATTCAGTGATAAAATCTGACAACACGCCTTCAGACAAAAAGTGTGCTTTAGTTCATATCTGTTGCATTACTCACATGATCGATGATGTTGTACACCTTATAGGCAGCTCCGCGGGCACTAGCAAACGTCTGAATGTTGGGAGACGTTTGCCCCATTGCAAACACTCCAATTATCACAACAAAAAATACCTAATAAAAAGGAAATAAAGCTCTTATTTAGCAAACACTACTTTAATCTTAAATTGAGCTAAACAGATCAAGCCGACAATGTGTGTTTGCCTACTGTGAGCACAGATCCAATGGTGTATTCCCCACTCAGGATTAGGGTGCTGCCATACCAAAAGGCCAGAGCATAAGACAGGTCGATCATCAGAAAGGTGAATCCCATGGCGATGTTAGCAGAGACTGCCTTCCTTATTCCCATTGTTTTAGCATTTTCCAAGTTCTTGTGATATCTAGAATAAAGCCCACATACTCAGAACCAGGCATGGAAAAGGTCACAAATATGCACCAGTGAAATTGAATTGCAATGTAACAGAAACCCAACAAATGCAACATTAGTGTGTCTAAAAAAAATACTTTTATTCAATTCTAGCCTTTCTCTGCTGACACTAACTACTTTACTACACAGCATCAATCTCTACAGGATATATCTTATTTGGTTTTAACAAATAAAATAAATAAAAGCTCTCTTAAATTTTTTTCCAAAGTAAAGTGGATTTTAAATATAGCTGCAGCCAATGTTTAGCCACCATAAACTCACCTCTCAATCTCCTTCTTTTGACCACTGAAGGCGAACACCGTCCTGATGGCAGAGAGGACTTCTTCTGCAACAGCACCAGCTTTGGCATATGCACTCTGTTCTTTGGTAGTGAAGTTTGTCAGCAACTGTTCACATAGAAAGAGGCCCAAATGTGACTAAGACTGATGTTTTAAAACCAGGGAAATCTCACAACATCATGGATATGTCAATGTCACACACTTGTCAGGAGGCCAAGCAGTCTTGGAGGTGGGACCCAAAGTGGTTGAAAGAAGTACATGCTCTGAAGAGTTTTCAGCTAACAAAACTTTAATTTTCTTTTCTGGCGCAGGACATCAACCAGTGGTGTCAAAAATACACACATTTGTTACTTAAGTAGAAGTATAGATACTCCAGTTTAAAAACACTCTGGTAAAAGTTGAAGTATCAACTTGACCTCTTTCTCAAGTAAAAGTGAAAAAGTATGTGCTACAAAAACTACTTAAAGTATAAAAGTATAAAGTAACCTTTAAAAAAACAGCCAGATGCCACTATATGAATTGAAAGTTCAATTTTTCGACTATTTCTAAAAATTCTTTGAGATAGGGCCAAGGATGAGGGAGGTCTTGTCGGTCTCCATCTCCCGATAAGCTCTCGCCTGTGTCCGACCTTTCAGACATTTCAACATCTTTTTCTGAACCCGACATTGAAGCATGGCATAGACAATACGCCTTTTGCAGTTTGAAGAACACCTGCTGGCTTCTGATGATTTCCATTGGCTAACCAATGAGTGTGTTATATGACACATCCAATTACACTAGTTTTCACTAGATGTGGATGGCGCCAATGATCTGCACTGGATGGCACACATGACGGGAAATAAATAGTTATAAACATTAAACCAGGGGTAACCAATTAAAAATCAGTGGTCTTCCGAATAAATAAAATCATCAACCAGTAAAGGTCTGAAGACCTTTTTAATGATCTGTTACTTTAACACTAAAAATCTCGGAGATACGAGAATTTTCGTCAGCCTGCAATCCCCCCGCAGTAATTATCAACTCATGAATCCCTCTTCAGATGTAAATGCCCCATCAGCGCTGTGGCTGGAGAAACATTCCACCCCCTTCAGTTTCGGTTTTAGCTCAAGTCTCTCTCTTTGAGAGTGTTTTACCTGAGAGCAGGGGGGGATCATATTTGTGATTAAATATAAATAGCTCTACGTCATCAGTGTCGCCAACACCACAATGATTTCAGCGCAGCCACCAGCGCAGCGTTCAGACGATAACTGTTCTCTACAGTGAAAAAAGCTGCATGAGCTGGAACGTTGTAGAAAGCAACAATATTGATACAATAATTACCATTTATACAATAATGAGCATTATTTATTTTGGGGGAAATATAACTTAGGCGATCTCTTCTCTCTCTCTCTTCTTTCCTCCGCTGGCAATATATGCACAAATTCGGCTTTTCCGGATTAATAACTTGTCGACGAATTATTTATTCTACAAAACAGACACCACAGCAAGTTTCCTCAAAAAGAGTCTCCTATCACGCTGGGAGAATTACACTGGACTCTATGGGGAGCTCAATGCTCCAAAAATGTGCAGGAGGAGCGAGCTCTGCAAGTTGCAAAATAATCAGAGAGAAATATTCTAAACCGTCACCAAGGAGAGGTGGATTATTATCACATTTATTGGATTCAAAAATAATACTTTTCTGAGGAATTTCCAAAAGCCAAAATGACAAATGACACCCGTTTTATTATTTGAATAAGTATAAAATGAGCAATGACTACACTATAGATCACTGTACTGCCTTCAAACTTTTAGGATACACAGATAACCTCATCTAGTTCAAACTCTTACTTTGGGAAAATGTGCTAAACTCTATTTTTTATTTTTTTATTTTTCATTGTTATTATAAGTTTATAAAAGCCAATAATTACTTATGACTTAAACAGATTGATTTAGTCATTTTGCATACACAAGTGTAAACAAAAGGAAATTTCGCGTAGAACAGCTATAGACAATTTCCTATTTCAAAGTGTAGCTTTGAAAACAGTAATAAATACATAAAAAAATAGTTATACAAACATATGACTGTATATTTACAGTTCTAACATTCTTTTTTTTCTTACTTTGGGAAGATAGGCCAAACTGTATTTTTGGCTATTATAGGCATATAATAGCCAAAAATTACACTATAGATCATTGTAGTGCCACCAAACTTGTAGCACACATAGATAACCTCATCTAGTTCATACTACAACTCTTATTTTCGGAATATGTGCTAAACTCTATATTTTTTTTAGATTTTTTCATTGTCATTATAAGCAGGCCAGGTGTGCAATCTCTGCAACAGGAACCACAGCACTGAG
>NW_015151066.1:326273-328144 GCF_000732505.1 Cyprinodon variegatus | reverse complement strand
GGAGCTTTTAAACAGGCTTTTGAAAAACTTTCATAATTTGCTGCTGTAATATTATTGATTTTTTTTAGAATAAAAAGCTAGCAGATGTGCATAATCCAAAAAATAACAGAAATACAGTTATAGAGCATTCAGTATTATAAGAAAGCCCACACTGTTTCTGAATAAATACATTATTGTTTGAGTTAAGTTCTGTTCCGTTTATGTCTCTTTCCTTGTAAGTGTGAAATGTCCCATGCTTCTGAATGCACCATAGCCATCTGACGCTCGCGAATGCATCACTGGTGAACGCTGTACTGTGGAGATGCGCGTTTGATTTTCCTCTGAATACAAAGCTTTGCAGTTTCCAATCTCACATCGGCTATCACGGTTTATTTTTGTGCATGAATAACAAGAGACTACAAATAAATTAGCCGTACCTCGGTCAAATCTTTGGATTTAATGTTGTTCATATCACACGTACTCGGGATGCATATCTCGATACTTTTTGGCATAACACCGGACCGCGGTCCGCTAATCCATGACCTCTGCATTATACCGAAGCAAAGAGTAATGAGTAACGGTTTTAAAAATGTAAGGAATAGAAAGTACATATACTTGTGTGAAAATGTAATGAGTAGAAGTCAGAAGTAGGAGGAAAAATAAGTAATGGAGTAAAGTATTGATACCTAAAAAGCGTACTTAAGAGGTATTTGTACAAGGTGTTTGTACTTCGTTACTTGACACCTCTGACATCAACCAAACCACACCAACCAACAGAACAATGGCAGACATGTTTCTTATATAGAGGAGAAAAACAAATATTCAAACAAATATTCAAACTCAATATAGAAAACACCATACATCAGATTAACCCCCCCCTTCAATTATCCAGTGGTGCAGTCCTGTACACACCTGCTTGGAGAGTGAAATAGCAGAGGTGAGTATTTATCAATATTTAACTCTTTAATCCATGAATTTCCCTTTTATGAAGAGTTAAACAAAAACAAAATATTGTAAAGTGAAATCAGTTTAACTTTTTACAAAAATTAAAATGTGGCCAACCAAAGAACCACAACCCAAACAAATCCCCTTCACCCAAAACAAAAAAATATACCAATGTAGAAAACCAGATGCTGTGTTTAGCTGCTACTTTGGCCAATATACAGGTAACAATGGCTCATGTTAGCCAACTGATAAAAAATATCTTAATAAGCTCCTAGCTCTGAGTTTTTACAAAAACATAATTGTTTCCGTGTAATCCAGAGGAGAAATATCTCATCCTGGTGTCCAGAATTAGAGAAAGCCAGGCTTGACATAGCACGATTAGGGCTTCCTGGATTTATTCACTTCACAAAGGCCAACCAAGGCTCAACAAGTGCAGCCATGTCAAGTCTGGTGTAACTAATCAAGCTGAATACAGGTCTGCAGCTTTCTTAAAGACACCATGAGGTAGACTAGATATTCATCCATGAGCAAACAATAGAAGATCAACTGAAAGCCTAACATATGCATTTCGTAATCGCTCCTTTGCTATAAAACAGTAAATTTTAAGGGGTTGCCATTTTTATTAAATAAACAACTAATACCTTAAGAATGAACAGTAGACGTCAATAATTTAACATATGCAGATCTGACAGCTGATAGATTTAGATCACACACATGCAGTAATGCAGTTAGCTGCAATCACACAGAAAGGTAATAACTGGTTTGTAAGACAGCAGTCACAATTACAGCAACCCACCCTTTGCTGCTTCTTACTGGCCTAGCAATTTACCACCATATCAAACTGATTAGCCAAAAAAACTAATGGATGCCAACTAGTCTGTCACCAAATAACTTCTCCAAGAAGGGTTGTAAAACCACAGCCAAAGTTTAATCCCTAACCCTTCCCA
>NW_015151066.1:322946-325279 GCF_000732505.1 Cyprinodon variegatus | reverse complement strand
TGGTTACAAAAAGCGTGCTAATACATTAGCGGAGTCAAAATAGTAAATTGGTAGTACATTTTACCTACAAAACTACCTTTTTATTACTTTACCATAAATAAAAAAAATAAATTAAAAAAAACTTTGCTAATTTAGTTAGAGCCACTTGTTGCTCCTGAACTGCAGCAGACTCCTAATATAACCTGTACTATGATGTATATGTATAACTACGTTTTGGTTCAAACATCCTATGGAAGAAATACAGTGAGGAGCAGCATGACAGTCATTTTTACTAAAATAAAAATCCACAAGATTACATGGTTTAATAAAAAAAATTAATTCTCCAAATGATTGCATAAGAGTAATAAAATCTGACTGTTTCAGTCTGTAGTGCTAATCTATGTCAACAATTTACTTATAGCTATGTTGATTAAACATCTCATTGAATAAAAAAAACAAACAATGTACTAGTACGTGAAAACTACTTGTGAAGCGGAGGATTAAACAACAATATACAACAAACTAATTGAAATAAAAACCATCAGATATTGTCATGTGACAAATGGAAATGAGTGTGACCGACTGCAGAAAAGTCTGTCTGGTCAGTTGCTTAAAGTAGTGTACATGTATACATACAGATACTCATCTATACATATAGGAATACTCACTGGGGGGGGTTGCACTGGTGTTAGAGGAAGCGCTGTTAACAAGACTGTCTGTCATGTCTCCAAAGACGATACACATGAGAGGAAGCACCACCCCATTGGCTATCGCCATCACAGTCCCGACTAAAAGCATGAGAATGTCCAAGCTGTCTGCAAACCTGAACTACACAAGAAACAGAGACATCAGAGACGTACTGCATGAAGGTATTATCTGAAAGCAGCAGGACACCGGTGGACTTCAGCCGAACAACAGCAGGATGTAATGCACTCCCATCCGATCTCCAACTTCCTTTCTTGCTGTATTTCTCTCACACATACAAGTTTCTATTATGCTTGTAATTGAAAACCAACAACAGAATTTTATGTATTTGTGTAAGTATTCATCATTTTAATTTAACATTAATCCTATTCACTAGATTTTAACAGATTTCAGTTCACACCACTTTTTTTAAATCAAGCGAAAAATTGAAAAATATTTACAGATGAAGACCATCTTTCTGACAGGAGGGGATCAGGGCTGCAGCTAAGCTTACCACGGAGAATGGGCCAACCATGGGCTCCTTCGCCTCCTTTTCCTTCTTCTTCTTCTTCTTCTTCTTATTAGTCTTTTCATCATTCTCTTCTTTTTCACTATAATGATTGTGCACAAAAGGGGGCTTGTTTAACAAAACATTTTTTTGTTCATTCTGTACCAAAAAAAGTTAAGATTATGGCTGAAGTGTATAATTCACTATTCAAACACATATAAGGTGTAAAACGGGAATTAAAAAGTGGGGTCTGAGTAATCAAGCTGTAAAGTATTTAGAATAAAATTTGAAAACAAATACAAATCTATTTTTTCAATGTTAACTTCAAAAGAAATTCTAAAGTATCAACCCTCCAGACCACTCAGGTCTTCTGGCTCCAGCCTGCTCTGCATTCCTAGAACCAGAACTAAACATAGAAAAGCAGCATTTAGTTCCTATGCTCCACTTATCTGGAACAAACTTCCATAAAACTGTAAAAGTGCGGAAAACCTGAGTTCCTTTAAATCAAGACTAAAAACACATTTGTTTATGATTGCCTTTGACTGTTCTAGTTAAACAGTTCAACTGAAATATCATTAGACTTTTTCTTTTTTGTTTCTGCATTTTTTATTAATCTATTTTTTTCCTACTTGCTTTGATTCTGTTTTATTTTCCTATATTTTAATCATGTAAAGCACTTTGCATTGTCATTGTACTGAATTGTGCTATACAAATACATTTGCCTTGCCTAAAGGCTTTAATATTTATGTTTTATTCTCAAACTTTATCAACTTGGTTGATAACCAAGGTTATATATATATATATATATATATATATATATATATATATATATATATATATATATATATTCATTAGCGGAGTCAAAATTAGCATGTTCATAGTACATTTTAATCATCTTTACTGTAATGACATCATTTACATTTCTCTGGATTTGCCTACAATATACAACAGCCATTTAAAATCACTCTATATTTTTTTTACTCTGGATGAGAAACAGGAAACAATAGCAGGTGTATAATGATTAAACTTTAACCCTGTTTGAGTATTTTCTTCAAGACACTGACTTAAATGATTGGAATGGCTATCATTTTAAAGTATTAAAGCTACAGTGTGTAATAATTACAGGGATATACAGTCAGAAATGTAATATATTATACATAAC
>NW_015151066.1:307150-319808 GCF_000732505.1 Cyprinodon variegatus | reverse complement strand
CGCACTCCGTTGCTCTTATTGGTTGTAGGTCTATCCAATTGAGTGCAGAGGCATTTTTTTTTCGTGGTTCGTTCAAAACACGCCCCATAATCACAGCTCTATGGAGCAGTATCAGACTCATATTCTGACTAGAATTGAGTCGGACTACGTCAGGCTAGTAAAATAGGGCTACATAGAGAAATTAAACAAGCTGTTATCAACAAAAAACTACATTTTTTCTTAAATGTTTGAGTTCAATATCAGCTTTTACACACAGCAAAACCATGAACAGGAACAAATTGGATGTAAAGAACAGCCTGGTATCAGCTTTTTTTCCACACTGAGCCATTGAAGCTCATGAAAACAGCTCAGGTGTCTTGATCAAAACTGATAATGTCTGTCTATGATTTTTGTTCTGTATTTTGTTCCCAATTGTTAATGATAGGCTCTGTGTATGCACCCTGATGCTCTATCTCTCTGGTTCTTTTCACTGAAAAGAGATCACTCGGACAAACTCTTTAAATAACATTTCATAACGTCTGTGTATTAAGTAACCGGGAGACATGACAACAGATTCTGATAGAAATTGTAATCTTACTCAGATCAGGGAAATTGCTTAGGGTTACAGAATGGCAGCTGCTCACCTCTGCGCTCACCTCTCAGGAAGTGGCCCCGATTAAAAGTTAAAAAGGCATTTTATACATCTCCAGTCTGCCACATCATCATATTTTACATCAGACACATCAGCAGATGATTAGACATCCATGGCTCCAGACTTATCAAAATATTACACTTCGTTCTTAGCTGAAGGACACCGCTCTCATTCCATTTCCAAATCTTTGCCACATACAAAATGAAGATTATAGCTGTATATCCAGACAGAGGAACTGCCATAATTAGATTAAAATGTCGGTTCTGACGCACAACAGGCAGCCCATACCAGGGTGTGATAAACTCACACATCTTCAATGATAATTATCCTAACACAATTCATCAAGTTTAAATAAGATTAGGAGGGAGTTAATCAGAGGAAGTCCAGTTTTATAAATAGAGATCTATAATATGATTTTATTTTGATTCCTTACTAACTTACAGGCAACATATTAATGTTGAAGAATTGAATTCCTAAGAATTAAATTGTACGTTCCACTTTAACACAATCATCAAAACATTTGACTAAGAAGGGTACTCATGGTAAGAAAAAGGGCTCAAAGAGGTACACAAGCCAAAAAAGGTTGGTAAACACTGACCTAGAGATTTAGACTTAGAAAAATGTTGTTGTCATTTCAACAGTGAATGAGCATTTCAATTATAAAGTGCAGCAGTGATCGGCGTGTAAACAGTATAAGTGAAAAGGAAAACCAGTTTAAAAATAATGGTGCAAAGGAGCATTAATATGGAGTATAGTATATTAGAATAGAGAGCACACCAGCTTGACCCCCAGATTCCCCATACTCCATGAGGGCTCTGCTCCACCCACTCATATATGTTGTTCTGAATACTCGTCTGTCCTGTTAATTAATGAGAGCTGTTCAACTTCTACTCCTTTCCATCTTCTTCTTCTTCTGTAACCGTCAAAATACAGAGTTTAAGATCCGCAATTGTAATTGCACCAAACAGGAAAAAGAACGTAAAGAGTATCCGATTTGTAAAATTAAATTGAGGTAACAAGAGATCTGTAACTACAACTTCTAGCATAATTCTTATAAATACCCTGTTAGGATTCCAGTTTGTGTGGGGGTTTTTTTTGTGTTTTTCTCTCTCCACCACCAGGCGGTGCCCTGTCCTCGTTGGGCCTCACTGCACACCTGCGACTTGTTGGGTCATTACCAGAGGAGTACTTAAGCAGCAGGCTGTCACCACCTCGACGCCAGAGTCTTTGCCAGTTTTGGATACTCTAGCCATGCTGAGTTTAGTAGAGTCTAACCTGAACTTTGTTTCTCTGAGACTTATGTTGTATTTCTATTTGTTCTTCGGCAGGAAGCCTTCCTGTATAACTGGATACCTGGACCTTCTCTCCCTGGAAGGAAAAACTGAGTTCACACTGAGCAGGGGAAAACCTCCACATGATCCGTTCAAGTTCCCATCAGATATCTGAGTGACAGTCCGCTCCATTACTCCGCCGAGTCCAACGTTTGTCTATCTGTCCGCTCTCCAACGTGTTACCTATTCTCTGGATAATCCCACACAGACTGGATACAAGGATTGACAAGAGCCCCCTCAAACGTGAGTCCTTCTCCTGCATAAATGTAACAGCAGCCTAAATTCCCACGGTCCCTGAACTGATCTCTGTGATCTTCCCTTCTGACTTCCAGTTCCAGTTCACTGAGTCAATGCCAGTTCTCACTACAACAAATAAACCTGTTGAACTTTTCTTCGTGTTCTCTGAGTGGTTTCTCTGCATACGGGTCAGATTCATTAAACCAATCTTGACAGAAATCCTCTTAAAAAGATACCATAAACATTAAGAGATTTAACATTCTCTGCATTAACCACAGGCCATGAGAATGCTTTGTGCAAATACCCAGAGGAGAGCTATTGTTCATTCCCAAAATGTTATTCCAGTAATGCCCATGCCTTCTGATAGCCTTTGTCTGAGGACATTTGGTGATAGCTTCAAACAAGCTCTCATGGTTCTCTCCTTGTGTGCTGAGCCAAAAAGTGCAGACAGAATTCATTGTCTTCTGTTCTTTCTACATTGTACTCAAAGGCTCTCATAAAGGCATGATAGTGAATTGGATCTCCATGTCTTGATTGTTTTATTTCAGATATCCAGCATTTTACATCTACAATAAATCCCTTGCCATGTTTATTGATGCTTTCAAACCACACTTTTTATTTGTCCTTTTCCACCTCAGGAAATATTTCCATCAGTGACTCATACAGGTACATTGCTTCCTCATGCAAATACATCAATATGTCCAGTTGGATTTTCACCTCAGAAACATTATCATTCTAAATGGTAAATGGCATGTACTTATATATCGCCTTTATTCAAGTCAGGAGACTTGACCAAAGCGCTTTACACTACATACATTCACCCATGGAAACACACAACTCATCTGAATATATAGTCTTCAGGTGTTTATCCCCCAGCAGAGCTTGCAGGGGGGTATCAATTTGACTAATTTCTAGTTCTTTCCATTTTGCTTCATAACCCTCTTTACACCAGTAAACCGCGAATTGCAGTTGTGCTGCTTTGTAGTAATTTTCCAAACATGGGAGCCACATTCCTCCTTTATCTCTTAGTAATTTTAATGTTTTATAGCGTACCCTTGGTTTCTTATTCCGCCATATAAACCTGGAGATGATCTTGTTCCACATAAATGATTATTGTTTCATCAGTTAAATGGGAATCTTTAATGAGATACCAAAAACACAACGTTTTTATATATACAGAATAGCAGCATCACATTTTTAGGATTTGATGCAACAATCGCTTCAGCCAGTAGATGCCACCCAAGGGAATTGAATGAAGCTTTGGGTAGTGAACCAGGTGATATTTATTAGACAATCATTCAGCTACAAACACACAACCACAGACTAGCTCCACCAATGCACACACATCCATACTGCCAGACATGCACATTACGCCCAATGACAAGTACAAAATACACATCCTTGCTTCTACACTCAACATTACACTTATTCTGTAGAAGTTCAAAAAAACGACCGACCCTTAACAATCATAGACAGGTTTAAGGTATTGCAGGAGACAATCCCCCCCTTTAACGACAATCCCCCCCCTTTAATGACCGACCTTCAGAATCATAGACAGGTTTCAGATATTACAGGCTAACAATGGAACCAAACGACCCACTCATCGGTTACCATTTGCATGTTTCCAAGCAATAAAAGGCCTTGTCGATATAAGACTCAAACTCACTGCGGATCCAGACATTTGAATTGAGAAAGCTTCCTGGAGAGGTGGCGAAACGTCTTCAAATCTTGGAAACCAAGTCCAGTGGATATTTTTTGAACTTCTACGGAATGACTATGACCTAGATGACTAAGAATCTTCATCAGCAACATTACACTTATTTAACATAAAAAATATATGTGGGCAAATCAGGTAGACTTCAGTTTGCAGCTACTGCTATGTTTATGCTTGATCTATTTAAAAATATGGCCTTCATTAACCATATGAAACAAATATAATTATTATGTAAGAAACTAAATCTGTCTTCATATCGTGAAAAAGAGCAGAGTTGCAGCTGAAATGTATATTTTTTTCATTCCTCCCGTGAAATAATGGTGCAAGGTTTAATTACAAGGGAAATGGAGCCACTTTAATTCAAAGGTAAAACCTAAAAATTATTTAAAAAAAATGAAACATACCATCCTTTATTTTGTGAGAAAGTTTGCCCTCAGCATAAAAACAGAATGCAGCAAAAAAAAAAAAAAAAAAAGTGTCTTCGCTGTGTCATATAAGTGATCTGTGCCTGAAATTTTCTGGGAAAAACAGGGATGCTCAAAATTCTATGAATCTCTAGGCCTATTAAAAATCACAGTAGAGTGTAATGAGCATTTGCTTGCCAACATCTACAGGATCCTATGGTAAATGTCCCTTTTTTTTAATGCTTTTCTTGTGACTGATCTCAGCTAAAATTTGCAACAGACTTAGAATAAATTGAGGTAATCCTGCTCCCTACACAGAGTAAATGGGGGTATTCATTTGACTTGGGATAATTTAGGCTTTCTGAAACCGAAAATCTAGGATATGCAGGGATTTTCCCCAAAATTTATTCTAAATATTTACTTCTCCTAGCCTGGCAGCTAGACTAATTAACACCGTGTTGACAGCATATTGTTTATTATTGATTTTTATTACTGTTGTAGGTGCTTGTAAAACCTTAATAATACCTGCCTCTTATGTGTCAATACAAATGTTTTCCCAAGCACTTTATCTGTGTAGGACAGCTCTTCTGTCAGGAGAAAAGTTCACATCTTCATTATGTACATAACGAATGTTTGGGAACAGAATGGGAGCATTGTGCTTGATCCAGAGCGCTATAATATCTTGATATGGCTGGAGCCAGTGAAGTCTCCTCACGTACAAAAAGTGTATGATGTAATCATATGAGATTTGATGATGTGCCCAGGTGGAACACTAGAGATGTGTAAAATGCTTTCTTTAAATCGTTATTCGGGGCTGCTGCTGACTCTGGTGAAGTGAAGCCGATGGCCCATCATCACCATGAAATCTCTTTGGTCTGAGTAAGATTATCATTCTGTAAAAGCTGTTGTCATGTTTTCTATTCATTATTACATAAACCTTATAAAGTATGATTTAAAGTGTTTGTTCTGAGTGATCTCTTCTCTGGATAGAATTGAGTAGAGAAAGCTAAAAGATAAACACAGAGCTTTCTTTTACAGTGTTATGAGTTATGCCATGTGAGTCAGTCTGACTAGAAGGCTGCCCTCATCCTGATTTAAAAACAGTGCCTTGGAGTATTAGCAGACATATCAGTCCTTCTAGTCCATTCCTCTCTTCTAACCCCGCTTTTGCTGCTAAATCAATAAGCATAATCTCATTAGCCACTGCATAAAAAGGGCCACTCCCTAAATGCCGGGTTTCCTTTTTTTTCCTTTCTTTCTTTTTATTTTTTTTTTGCCTGCACCTTAATTTGAGGTCTGTTTGATAAAGCAGTTTTAACAAACTCAGTACCAAATCCTTGTTAATTCAGAGTTAAGGAGTTAAACTGAATTTTTGGTGTGTGTTTGTTTAATTCACTCTGAGTAGGTTGACTCAGTCTAGTGCATGCAAACAGCTATAAAAAGCCATTATCAGTGGACCCCTGATTTGAGGTCACCATGACAACAGGCAACAGAGGTCGACTTATTTCACACCACTGGAACAGGAGAATTTTATACAGAATTTAAGAAAATATGGAAACATTTGTTTAAAAGAAAGAAAACCGCTCCACAGCTGCAAAGGAGACAGAAATGGCATAGGAAAATATTGCTCCTGGAGCTGTTGTGTATGTTCGTATGAATTATTTTATAGCAAATCGTTCTGACATTTGATAAAAGTGCTCTCCTCTCTTTAGTTCCATTTGAAGATCACTAAAATAGGATTCTTCCTGGTTGAAATTACTTTCCTAGTCAGAACTGAGATAAAAGATTAGCTAAATTTCATTTTTTGCCAGCAGAAACTGAATTTTAGAGTGTCAAAATAACAAAATTGTACCAGTAAGAGTTAAGCCTCCAATGCCTAGAAATTTAACACATATTATATCTCATACCTGAAATTATTTCTTATTACTTATCTTATTACTTCTTATTCAAAATAGTAAAAAATATATATATATGACCAGGAATATGGAGATCTGTAACTAATTATTAGACATGTTTATTTTAGATAGGAAGAATCTTATTTTTGATGTTTGAAATTTTGATTTCGACTAGGAAGAAATTTATTTCAGATATCAGAGATACATATTCACTTAAATGTAAATAAGGCCTTCCACCATCTGTTGTAACCAAGATAATCACTACAGGAGGAAACTAGTTTAGCCTGCTGCTTGAATGGAGATCTGTGCATATAATAGGTGCAGTCCCATGGGGGGAGGAGCGCACATGGCAACAGATGAAGTATAAAAACCTGTGCATCATCATGGGATTCCTCCTTATTTTGATTCTGTCTTACAAAACTCAATAATAACTAAGTTGCTGTTTGGCAGTGCTGTTATCACACATCACTGTGCTCTAAGCGGTATCACCTTCTAATAAATAGCAGGAAGTCTGCGTAAACTTACCGAGTTTGAAAGGACAACTGGTTTGAGAATCCTCTCCTGGCGAACATCCAGGTCTCTGCTAATTAAAGCCACTCCTTCATTGATTGGATCCTCGTCTAAAGGACAAGCCATATTTGCGTTTTTAACACCTGAAGTGTTAATCTCACCTTCTGATAGATTTTTTGTTATTATTGTTCGCACAGATCTACGATGCAACTCTCCTGACTAAAGCAGGAAATGAAACGAGGTGTGTAACTTTAAGGAGGGCGGAGACAGAGGAAGACCTGCTCTGACCAGGGTAGCGCCGGAGAGTTCGTTACTATGGCAACAGATGCGGGGGTTGAGTAGACTCAGAGTTCCCCTGATTTTATTCTTAACAAACTCAAACTTTCTTCATCGAGCATCAACTGCAGTGATCTTGCATAAAAACCGCGGGAGTGCATCTCTGTGCTATTTGTTGTTAGTATGGTATAAATCTAAAAAGCAAGTGTCTTTATTTTCCTGTTTAGTGTTTAGAGATCAGAACTATATTTTGTTTTATTTGTAAAGAGAGTTTATTTTTTGTTTTGGCCTCGGAGCAGTCATCCTGCTGACTTACTGTTTGTTATGTTTTGTGTTTCATGCTTCATTTTGCTTAGTTCATTTGTGAACAAAGCCTCTGTATTTGCAAGTGGGTAAACAAGAAAGCAATGGGCAGAGCCAGTTGTCACTAATCTACATGACAAATTGAAGAACATTTTCCCAGAACTGAAAGTATTGCAAAGGTTAATTAAGTCTTTATGAGATTTTGAGATTAAAAACAATATTTATTCATTTATTTTGGTGGTTTATGCACGGTTAGAAGCATTGGTGTGCACAGACTTTTTGAAGGGCAGGGCTGGAAAGAAGAAAACATGCACATATAGTTCATCATCACCCCTGTGGAGGGCAACCAGGGGGCATTTTAGAACACATTTTGGCTTAGGGGGTCTTTTGACACACCCTCAGCTCCCTAGGGGGCACTTGAGGGGAATTTAGCACGCACTTTAACTCCTGAGGGGGCAGTTTAGCATTTGTTTTGGCTCCTGAAAGGACATTTGAAGAAAGTTTATTACATATTTTTACTTCTAAGAGGACACCTTCACAGGCGAGCAGACCCAGATGTTTCAGTCATTCTAAGCCCTTTCTATTACCTAACTCTGACAATACCCTAAATATAATCATTAACTGGGCATACCTTACCCTGACTCTAAAGATAACTCAGTTTACACCTTAGTCATAACCTCCACAAAACCTCACAATTCTGTTCTTCATACTGACAATTTAAGTATAAACAGCATTATAAATAGGAAAATTATAGATTATCTTGATGCTGTCCCCTTTTTAACGTTTGTTATGAATGGGAATTGACTTTTCCCTTGATATTCTTATAAAAGGCTTCTAGAAGGATTCACTCAACTTAGAGCAGCTGTAGATCAGTTTATTTAGCAACATTGGTTGATCTTCCACCATGCTGAGCTGTAGCTTTACTGCAAGGCATTGCAGGATGGTTGGGCTCGATGTGGGTCTATTAAGTGGCCAGTGGCACCTAGAGTGAAAAGTATCTGGTATGCCATTTTCAAAGATGTCGCATGCCAGTTCTAAAAGTGTTGTAGCAGTTCAAAAACTACATTTGAAATTAGCATGCCACTGCCAGTTACATAATTGGCATACCAGTTTCAAAAGTGGCATATTCCACTATTATGCATGGCATGCACATGTATAATAGGTCATTCTAAGCATCTGTTGTTTTACAACACAGAAGAAGAAGAAGAAAAAGAAGAAGCAGAGTTCTGCATTTGATTAAGTCAGATTAGATGCTACAATTAGGCCAATGCTTAGCAGATCACCTGTTTACTGTAATATTGACAACAGGCTACTGCTCTCACACTATCAAAGAAAACACGGTCAAAGCAAACTGGCCTACCTGTTTCAAAAGTGTCATATGCCATCTTCAATACTGGTATAACTTTTGTAACTTGAATGCCTGTGGCATATGCCACTTTATAAAGTAGCAGAAAAGAGACCACTTTTTTCTCTCATTGTCACTTTAAGTAGCTACATCAATTGTCACCATCTGGCTTTCTGATATTTCTGTGGTTTTGGTGGCAGATGGCACCATGTCTGTTTATGTCTGCACACTGCTTCCCACTACTGGAATTTTATTTAGGCTAAAAAAAATGACGAAAGACCAGGACGGATGTGTGGTGCTATAATCTTATTTCGTTTTGATCAGATAATTTGTGTATTTTTTTTTTTTTTTTGTATAGACATATAAAGTGACCATGTACCTTTAAGTTCGGAAATATGGGATCAGATTGCAGGCTACTTTATATAAGATGTCAGCACTTTAAGCTATTACTAGCACAGCACAATATACATATTACATAGTCTACAGTATAATATCATCAGTTTGACAAAGATGATATGAATTTATCCTAACCTTTGGCGTGCTGATAAATCCTGGTGAGTCAGTGTAGTTGGACCATTTAAATATCAAGACACCGAAGTGCCTGACACATTTTCCATTCACCAAACAGCCGGTCCTGTGCTTCCTGTGTCAGTGGAGCAGTGGTCTATCTCATAGTTTAAATACCTAAGAGTTATTTTTACACTCATACAGAGGAGGCATTTTCCTAAATTTGAAACTTAAATCCAACAAATGGCTTCAGCATATTTTGTTGTGTGAGGATATTCAAGTTGCTTTATTGTAAATAACTATTATCTTTGTGAAAATCATGTTATTTCAACATCTGCTAGACATGGTATCAGATCATAAGGGTTTAATGTATATAATGACAAAAAAATAATAATGTGAATGAGACAAATTAATAAAATATATATCTATAATAAAAATAGATAAAAGTGAACTCATCTGTAGAAACGTAGACAAAGGTTAACCACTAGGTGGCGCCATTTGTTGACCATTTAGCCTGCTATAGATATGGTTAGAGGCCAGAAAAATCTACGTTTTGGAAATCGGATACAACAGGAGAGGAACATTTTTTTAATGAAACGGCCATACGATGAAACAGGTCTAAAAATAGATGGTAATTTGGAACAGATGTTTGTTTGTTTGTTTGTTTGTTTGTTTGTTTTTTCACAACACACACTAAATAGGTAGCCTACAAATTATTAATTATTGTAATGTTAAATATAACCTGAATATTCTGTTGCTGGTTATATTAAACAGCAACAGAACTATTAAAACAATTGTGCAAAGTAAAAGGAAAAGAAAGTATTTAATCAAATGTAAATCTGATCAAAACAATACAAAAACTGATATAAAAAGTATTCAGAATACAATAGTAATTTAGTGTATTTCATAATGTTTAGTTAGTGTCTAATACGCCTTTTTGAGCTTTACAAGTTAATATATAATTAATCTTCTGTTTTCTAACTTTTGCACAATGAGTTTAAAAGCTTTACATCATAGGATCAAACTTTATGTTTCAGGGTTTTGCCAAATTTTCTATTGCATTAACCCCAATTACCAGTTAAAATATGTCTCAGAAAAGAGCTAAAGAAAGTAAGAAAAATTATAATAAATTGCTTTTTGTGATGTTATCATCAGGGAAAATTATTCAATTTAAAAACAGCAAAAAGAAATACAATTTGCTGTTGTTACAGGAAAGTCTAATAAACATCTTAGGCAAATAATAATATAAAGAGTTTCCGGCATTTTTGCCTCTAAGGAAAACACTTTAGGATTACTAAAAAAAAAAAGAACAAAACAATGAAATACAATTAATAATAATTTCTTCTTGCTACAGGGAGAAAACATAAATTAGAGAAATGTCAAATAGTAAATAATAATTCTGAAATTCAACTTTGAAAATGTGTCTAGGTAGGAAACGAAAAGCCAAATATAAGGGTACAGCGACTTGGTTACCTGAAACCACTAGATGGCGCTCCAATTCTCTATATTGACCTAAGAATTTTAAAAAGCATTTAAAGCCAGTCAAAACAACAACAAAAAAAAATCGTTTACTGTTATCAAAATGAATACACCAAGCCTAAAAAGAAAGAAATAAACATGCCTAATATAGGCCCACATTTACCATAAACCAAGCGTTGAAATAATGTCCATTTTTAATTAGTCAAGAATTCATCACTTTAACTTCTTCCTAAAAAAAATTGTTAAGAATATTTTTGTTAGTACTACTACTATTTTCATTATTGTTAAACGCGTATTGTTTAAATAAGCAATGGAAGCATATTTTGGTAGAGTTCAGACTCTTATTTTGAAAGAGCCAACAGGAGGCGCTCCATGCATCTCTCCTGTCAGTTTTCTGTTTTGTCCTCCTCCACCAGAGCATCTCCAGCTCTGCCGTTCTGCAGCGACGCAACCAGCGCTCCTGTCCTCGTTCAGAGGCAGCAAAGTGGGTCAGCGCAGCGCCGCAGACACCAGCCGGGCCGCCGGTGGGGATGGCGTCGCTCAGCCGCAGGCGCGGAGCGTCCAGGAGCGGCGTGGTGGAGAAGAGGAACCTGCTCACAGTGTGCAGGTAGATGATTCTACACTTCATGATAAAGATGGCTTCAAATATTTTTTTTTTTAAATCAAGGGGTTTGCTTTAAATCTAGAAATATCTCATATATCTCTACATCCTCTTCCAAACAAAGCTTCTGAGTCAATGCAGAGGTCTAATTAGACATGGAAAGTAGGTATGTGGTGGGTTGTCTGTGCTGAACAGCTTAATGTCATCCAATTTTTTTCTCATTCACAGCATCCTCCTTCCTCCTTCATTAAACATTTATCATACCTTCATATTTTTGTTCTTATACCTTCACACTCAGCCCAGTGAAGCTACAGACTCACAGATCCAACATACAGAAAGATGTTGCAGATGGCACACTATTTATTTATTTTTATTTTTGTATTTAACTAAACAATCAACTTAATTAGTGAGTCATAGTCTGACATTATTAAAAATAATATATCCATAAGAGCAACATTTAATTGAGTATATCATTAAGAAATATGCCAAAAAAATTATTATATTCATTTTTGCAGCACAGCTTTTGAGTTTTATTTAAATAAACAGACCTACATTTATATAAACTTTGCTGAGGTGCGCACAGGCTTGTCATCTGCTTGTCTAGCTTGTCTTTGTTATTTACTGATCAGAGCTTGGAGTTCAGAGAGAATTGATGTATGGCCCTTTGAGTGCTGCTGACATGTCAGTTATTGACTGACAGCCAGTCCCTGATGAATGTTTTTGACAGTAAACGAAATCATAAAGGAAAGCGTTGATTGTTTATTCTGTCTTGACAATAGCTCATCTGAAAACAAGCCTGACAATGTAGCATTTTAGCCATGTTTAGAGACATGCTTAGGAGATAAGAAGCAACTTTTGCATCAGTGAATGTTTCTTTAAGAATTGAGCTTTGACATAATTAAAGCAGGCTGCAGCTCACTGACGGTGGATATTTTGCCAAAAATGTCCTGCTTCCATATTAGTCCTCATTAATGCTGACTGTCTTGGGGCAAAAAAAAAAAACAGAGCAAAGAAAAGATGCTGGAAAAGACTGGATGATGGGCATTCCAACAGGGTACATCTCTGCTTCTACACACCAGAATCAAATGGCTAAATGTTTGCACTTAGATTATTAAAAGCGTATAAAAGAGTAAATAATTTGAGTGTAAAAGAGTAGATTAACACACTATAGGTACTAATTCAGCAGCTTCACGTCTATATTTAAACAGAACCACATTGACTTTTTATACTGATTTCTCCTGGGTGCTCTTTAATGGTTTATGCAAAAGTCTAATTTGTAGCAATTTATTCAGATGGCCTTTCTGTGATGTTTGTTTTTGTTACAGCTAAAGATGACTTAGATTTAGTTATCACAAGACAGTGCAAAACAAACAAGTAAATATACAGACAATGACATTATAAGTGAGCCAAATTACATAGATAGAT
>NW_015151066.1:298981-307140 GCF_000732505.1 Cyprinodon variegatus | reverse complement strand
ATAGATAGATAGATAGATAGATAGATAGATAGATAGATAGATAGATAGATAGATAGATAGAGTTTATGTATAAAAACACCTTTTTCTATCCGACTATTCACTGGTTCTGCAGACAAAATCTCACAACCCCCCTGCATTACCTGGTGAATCCAAACACTCAAGACCTCTGCTAATCAAATACATGGACGGGGGATCAACTGATGAAGAATTCAATCCTCATCAACAAAACCAGAATTTGGATCTCTCCTTTTTCAAAATTGTTCTGGTGCTTCAGCAGAAAGTTATATTAGTAATCAGTTAATCTAGTGATGAATTTCTCAGTTAATTTATAAAAATGCTCTGATGTTTGAACTAAAAAAAAAAAAATTTGTTAACTGCATGGTATATTTCTTGAACATGTAATAAAAATACCTACTAAACCCTAATGGGATACAGCATGTTTACAAAGTTTTTTTTATTTTATTTTTTTTTTTACCTCGGGTGCAAAATGTATTTATTTTATAATGTTTTTGCTTCCTTACTGCTCTGAGAAGGCTGTTTTTTTTAGCACACATGTTTTAGAGTCTGTATACTATGGTGGCTGATCGTTGACATACATTAATTGTAAGTTACTCATAAGTGGTGGTGTCTAGATTATCCAAAACCTATGGGCAACTTTTCAAAAAAAAGTTAAAAAACAATCCACAGGACTTTGTTTCCAAGTTTGAAGACGTTTCGCTTCCCACCCAGGAAGCTTTTTCAATTTAATATTTCAGAAATAGCGTTGAGCTCGAGGCTTTATACAGTAGCCCAACAAAGCCATTTTGAAGTTATCAGATATTCATGGATGCTTTCCTTGTTTTTAAATTTTAATTTTAAATTGACTTGCTGCTCCATCTGAGGTATGCAGTTATGGAATCTGCTGCCAGGTCATATCAGGAACTGTCACCCTTAGTCCAACTTTAAAAAACTCTCTGAAAAATTTGTTGAAAACTAACCAGCTATCTGTTCACATGTAGATTTTCTGTTTCCCTGTTACTGTAGAATTGCGTTTATTGTAAATTCATGCTATTTGTATCTTTATGTGTTGTGTGAGCTCCTCAGTTTATTGTCTTGTTTAATGTTTATTGTCCCTACGTGCCTTAATTATATTGATGCATAAAACTGACATATTAATTAGTTTATATTGTCCTAATTTCAATAAAAAAAATAAAATACATATTCTTTTGGTAGATTCTGATGTTTTCTATTTTAAGATTTTAAATGACAGAAAAAAAAAACAATTTTTTGGCACCTTACATAGGAACTAAAAAAAAAAAAGATAAAATAATAAAAATTCCTTACATATTTTTCAAAACACTGATAAAAGTGACGCTCTAACCTTCAAAATGCTCTTTAATAATAATTTAAGAAATTGATAATAATTGTGCAAAAATTATGATAGTATAGAAAATGCATTATTTTTCTGAGTTATAACAGGCTTCTAGTGTGAGCTTGTAAACACACACGATCAGCTAAATTGTATAATGAAATATAAGATAATCTGAAGATTTATTAAATTATTTGGAAATATATTCAGAAATGTGTTTTTGAAATAGAGTGAAGAACTAGCAAACATTGGATTACATTTCCAAGAAATAAATAGGCGCTCTTAACATCTGCGCAACACATCTGGACACATACCTTCTATGTTATGGAACCTTCATTAATCCTTGAAAATAAATCAGTCCAGTTTTCAGTCTTGAAGTTGCCTTTAGTGATCTTTAGAAGCTTGCTTGTTTTGTGTCACTTCATATTATTACTGGAGCAAACATTTGCCTCTCAATAGAGTCCATTTTCAGTTCCTTATGTGTGTCTTACAGCATATGGTGCTGGTCAGGATATGGTCAACGCTGCACAACTTCTGACTTGATAAAAACATAATTAAGGTAGCTGACATTGCATTGGAGATAATAATTGTGCTGTTTTCTAAACCAGGTTTTGAATTTCCCTCACAGTGAAATGTGCTTTGTGAACGTCGTACTGAATTAACACTGATTAGCTGCTTACCTGTCCAGATCTGCTTATTTTAATGGAGGCTGCAAAAGTTTATATTGAATGCAGAGATTATAAAAAATACCATCCTTCAATGGATACAGGCAGGCAGAGTGGTTATTTATTGCCCATTTTACAAATGTTAGTAAAAGATTCAGGATTTAAAAAGAAACAGAAACATTAAGTGTTTTTTTTTTATTGCAATATTATGAAGTCTCAAAAAATATAAAAAAACTATTAGATTTGAACTAATGCAAAATGAAACGACTCAAATGACTAAAGCAGGCTTAATGTTGTACAGTTAAGAAAAATTGGATTCTGAATGGAAAGATCTGTAACAGGGTATTTTAAGGTTTCTGAAAGTCGATTATAGGTGAAGTTTATCAGGTGTTGAACAGGAAGCTAACCATCCATCGTCATCCTGTTGCTAAGCAACACCGAGGACAGCGAGATGCAGAGCGAGATTTAAAGTTAGATTATGTAGTTAGTGTCCACGGCTACACGCAGTTTGACAGGATTCACTGTGCACATGCAGAAACACACGGAAACACATGGCAGCCCTGTGTGCTGAATGTCCTTCCTGTGTAATTAGTTCCAATCAGATTAAACTCAGTCGGTTTGTGCTGCACAGCAAGGCTGTTTTCATCACAGGAGATTATTTAAGACATTTATGCTGCTGTTGTGGAAAAATCAACGTGTAAATTAATTCATGTTATTCTACTTAAACTGAGATAATTGTTCTGACATTACTAATCTGAAAGGGAACGAGTGATTTTGGTCCTTTTTTTTAATGGAGGTTATGTACAGATTAGTAACATACTTATGTGTTTGTCCTCTTTCTGTTCAGGTTTTCAGTGAAGACCCTGCTGGATCGTTCTTGTTTTGAAACCATCGACGACTCTTCGCCAGAGTTTGTTAACTTCGTGTCCATCCTGGAGCACATCCTCAGTCATCGGCTCAAAGGCATGTAAAGCTTATGTGACAGAGTGAAGACACTGATAGAGGCTGTTTGTGTACAGTGCAGTGTGTAAATTAAAAAAAACACTGCTTCAACCTTTTAAAGTTTTCCTCACAATAGCCTCAGCTGTCAATATTAAGTTGTTTGGCATATCTGTGATTAAACCAGCAGTAACCTAAGTGCCTTCAGCAATTTGCCACAAGCTTCCCAATAAAAACAGCAAACATGTGGAGGAAGGTATGCCCTGTTTTGAAAATAATACCAGTATGGGCCCTGATAATAAAAACACTTTATCTGGGGTATCAGTGAAAAGGGCCTGAACCACTGGAGCAGATTTATTTATTCAATTTCTATAATAAATGTTAAGTTTGGTTAAAAATCAGTTGAACAGTAGAAAGGTGGCTTTGGTTTAATAAATACAGTTAGTTTGAACCCTTATAGTTACATAGTTGTTTTGAGGATCCTGTTAACATGATTCAGTGTTTTTGTGATTTCCTTTTCTGGCCTTATACTAATCTCATCTAACTCATCATACATGCTTGTAGACAGAAATTTAAGACAGGCTCTTTTTAAAAGGCAACAGTAGCAATGGTAACATTAAAACAAACAATTTCGATTATTGCATTTGCATTTAAAGTAACAAAATGTGAATTGGTGCATCTCTAATGTGGCTGATGTGAAATATAGTGGTGCCAGCATTATGCTGTGGGGATGGCTGCCCTTAACAGGCAAAGGAGCTTTGGGCAACTTGATAAAATGTGGTGAGAAGATGGATGGAGCTAAATCAAAGTTTGAAATTGGAATAAAATATATAAGAGGCTGCAAAAGGCTGGGCAATGGTAGGATGGTAGTCCTAAACATACAGCTAGAGCTAAAATGTAATGATTTAAATAAACATTATTAATGTGTTTCTATGTGATGGATCTAGATTTAATTAAGAACCTTTGGTGATACATGAAAATAGTTCTGAGAGGTTTTCCATCCAGTTTGGTTAGGCCTGAGCTATTTAGGTAAAAAAATAAAATGAAAAACAAAATCAGTCTGTTGATTTACAAAGCTGGTCCAGACCTGTCCTGCCCCCAGAAAAAATGTTTACAGCTCCAACTGCAGTAAGAAGGAGTTCATGTTTTCAGATCACATTTCTTCCGCTTCATAACTTTTGTGTTGCTCTATTACACGATTTGTTGAGGTTCTGTTATTCAATAAAAATAATAGGCAGTAACTTTTGCAGCTCAATGTAAGGTTTATATTATCCAGACAGATGAGTGGGAGGTGTCATTATGGCTGCATATCACTGACTTGCCAAGATGATTTGACTTCCAAAATGTAGAATTAGAAAATTGGTCAGATTTCAATATAAACAACAGTAACTGATTTAAATGCAGTCATTGATACACTTTTGAACATTTCTTAAGTTACCCAGTTTTCCCCAATTACTGCAACCAGTCAAAGGAAGTTCGAGACAATTTTATACATTTAAAATGTAAAATAATTTTCAATAACTGTTTATAGTTTCTGAAAAATTATTAAACTTCCTTTGGTAAATGATAAACTCTCTTGAGAATTAGTCCTTAAATTGAGCAAATTAATTGGCTGATGGGAGAGGAAACACATTCGGTTGAAATAATCAAGTTGTGGTCTAAAATCTTTAGAAGAAAAAGAGGGAAAATCAATGACATCTAATTAAATTCTGTTCATTTATATAGCAATAATTTATAACAGATGTCCACTCAAGGCAATTTACAGTCAAGTTATCATCCAATTATCTAGATTTAAATTGAGTCTGTCCATCTCATTCCTATACAGTCCTACTTTTATCTAAAAACAATATGTCTTGCAACAATAATTTAGCACAAATAAGAGGCTGGGATTAGTTTCATCTCATTTTTTAAATGCTCTTATTTGAGCAACACCACTTTCAAAAATGTTTTTATAAAAGAAATCCTGTTTTTATGTCTTTTTGGCTTAGGTCAGACCACATGGTTTGGTTACGAGAGTCCTCGGAGTTTCTGGGATTACATAAAAGGGGCCTGCAGTAAAGTGCCTCATAACTGCATCCGAAGCATCGAGAGCATGGAAAATGTACGATCATCAAGAGCAAAGGTGTGGCCCCCACCATGCAGGCACCATATTATATTTTCCAACACTGCAGGAGAGCTAGAGGAGAGATGCAGCAGCATAAAACATGTGGATATTCAACATGTACAATACAAGCAATGAAAAACAACAGGACTTAAATCATTGGTGTTTATGGAGAACATTGCTGTCTTAGCTGAATGTAACGCATGTGTTATTTTTGAGGAATCCCCTTCTATAAGATGTAACTGATTAAAATATGTACCAAGTTACATTTTTCCCACTACATCTTTAAGACTGATCTACTTTTTTTTATTAGTTTGTATTATTTTTAAATAGAAAAATATTTTTTTTACACCCTAAAAATATAAAAACAAATGGCTCAAATTATATTTTGTCAACACCCAGTCATGAACTGATATTTCATATGATACACATATACATGTGTTAAGCTTATAGTTGATTTAAGTCAGGTGACATTTCTTCTCTGCATCTTTGCAGGGCAGAGCATGGATCAGGGTTGTTCTGATGGAGAAGCGACTTTCAGAGTACATTTCATTTGCTCTGAAGGACTTCAAAACCACAAGGTCTTCAAATAAATAAAAAAAGAAAGATTTTGCTGCTTCTCTTGCATTCCCTGCACTGAATAAATGCTGGTTTGTGTTGACCCTAGGAGGTTTTTTGAGGAAGGAGCGATCATGCTGGGAGAAGAGGCAGGACTGCTGGCAGACACACTCATCGGCCTTAACACCATTGATTTCAGGTGCCTATCATGATTGACTGCCCATGATTAGTTGGTGAGATTGTCTCTTACTGTTGTCTTGGTGTTTTTATAAGGAAAATAAGAATATAAACTCTTTTGGTCGCCCTTTCAAAAAGAAATTAAATTACACAAAAATTATATAAAATATCAGATTTCATTTTTTACCTAATCAATGATGACACAATAAATATAAATTGCTGCCTCTTATTGTATTAAAGTCCTGCTTTGATGGCATTACTGTGCTTCTTTGCAGAAGCATCATATCGTTGGGATTTGTCAAGCATTTTCTGGGCTAAAGATTTTTTTTCATTTTTTAATATATTTTTTTTAAACCCTCACGCCATAGCTGTTGTTTGTGCTAATATTGCAGTTACCACAGTATCATCTCCAAAGAACACAGTTACCTCTCTAAAGACATAAACTCATAAACAAAACGAAACAAACAGATGCTGGGATATAAAGGTTCGACCCACTTCCAGATGTTTGATCGAGCTGAAATTTTGCATGTCACGTTATTTAAATCTCTATACATTAAGTAGCAAATTACATCTCTGAAGTATTTATGGTTTCTGACTTACAGGTGTTTGAACTGAGTAAAGTCTGAAATGGAGCCTGTTGAGTATCGAGTAGTGATACACCACAAGAGACTTGATGAAATTAAAGTAACTTATGGTGATGATGCCCGTTAATTGACCTTGCAAAATGTTTAACAAGGTTATATTATGGGACACTTTCAATCACTATAAGTTACTTTCATTTGATCTAAAGTCTCCTATTGTGTGGGTCCTTTCAAATGCAAAAACTCAGACTTGACTCAGTTTTAACACCAGTAAATCAGAAACCACAATTAGTTCAGAGCTGTAATTTGCTATTTAATCTATAGAGATTTAAATTTCTCCACATGCAAAATTTCAGCGTGATCAAACATCTGGAAGTGGGCCAGGGGCATAACCTATTGAACGCCCGTAGTATATAATAGTAAATGTGTCACAGAAGCATAAAATTAACAAAAAACATGCAATAAAATTACAATAACACCCAACTTGCTGTGTGTTACTGTAGGTCAACAAATGAAAATGTGAATGAAGCTCCAATCATGGTCAGATAACTCTATATATGAAATAAATCCACCACATCTTCCATTCAAAATATAACAAGTTATTTACAAAAATAATTCAAATTCAAGTCAAATAAAATCTGTTAAAAAATGTTGACTGAACTAGTGAAACTCAAACCAACTAACCTCACATTTACACAAAGAAGAAATAAAAAATGTTTGAAAACCATGATCAATAAAATGATGCAACCATGTCACAGTTAGGCATAGTTTTTATGTTTTAGAACCAAAATTTATCTTCAAGAGTTTGGAGTGAGGTCAAATTAGCTTTTAACTAATTTAGAGTAATTGGATTGTGTTCAGACCAATGCACAATGCAAGTCCAAGCAGATAAATAAAACATTTCTTAGTCCAATAATGTTTAATGGACTACCCAATCAGAAGTCAATAACCATTTAGATAATTCATTCTTAGCCGTATGTGTTTATTCCCAATAGAATAATCAGGATAAATCAATGATGCAATGTTTCAAAGGATATTGCATTTTTGGACAGAGCAGTGATATTAAATCGTTCTGTAGAGCCCATAAAAATCTTCATGATATCTTTCAGTGTAGTGGCAGTGTGATGGTCTGGGGCAGCATTGGGGCGCTTTTAGCTTCTTTAACTAGGTTTGGTTATTAGCTAACAGATAGACTTGTTTAAAAGGAATCTCTGGTCATATTTTAGCAGTCAAAATGTAAAGGAGCAGAGTAAATTCATGGTTAAACCCTTATCGAGATAAAGTTTATATCAACTTTTATATCAAGCATTTAGTTCGCTACCATTTGGCTTCACTAAAGCTAATGTCCAAATTAATTCTTATTTATCTTGATATACTGTATAAATCTCGATATACTGTATATACAGTGCTTGCTTGTTTATTCTTAATGCACCTTTTTCCTCCTTGTTTGCACCTTCTTTAATTACTATGCCAATATGTGACCCGTGAATTTGTGCTGTGATCAATAAAGCTCATCTAATCTAATCTAATCTAATTAAATATCATGGTTTATGGCATAAGAAAGTTCATAAAAAACAAATACCCAAACAAACACAGATTTCCTTACCTTTACTGTTGTATAATGTATAGATCAAAAGCTCCTAAAACTCTCACTGTTTAAAGAAAAGGAGAAAATAATGACTTTTTTTTTTTTTGAACCAATTGTAAAAGCTCTTTTTAATTTTTAGCAGTGGTGGGCATATATATATATATATATATATATATATATATATATATATATATATATATAT
>NW_015151066.1:296016-298231 GCF_000732505.1 Cyprinodon variegatus | reverse complement strand
TTAAAGAAAAGGCACTAGCGCCATCCAGTGTATGAGCGTCTTTTTCCCTTGAGGAGCTCCGCTTCTGAAGCCTATGGAAAAGGCATTGACTGGGGGAAAATTGTACCATAAAACCACATAGCGTTAATCTCACGTAAAAAAAATTATCGCCGTTAAAATGGCCTCGCGTTAACGCGTTAATAACGCGATAATTTTGACAGCACTAATATATATATATATATATATATAATTTTTTTATTTTTTTTTTATTTCTTTTATAGAATAACCTCACTGTAATCTTGGAATTAATCTAGATTAATTTTCAATTCTGCCAAAGACATTCATGATATGTTTGCTACCTAAATAAGTAAAGGTAAATCTTTGAACAGGTTTGTATCATATGAACCTCTAGTCCTAGAAATAAAATAGGTAAATAAATACCACAGAAGCTACATTTTCAAAAAGCTTCCCACTTTAACCACATTCACCCAAGCAATCATCAAGAAGCAAACCTAATGTGGTAATCATTTGTGGTGTCCTGGTTAAATGAAATTTAAAATGACACAACATAACGTACCTAAAGCAAACTTCTGTTATTTCGCTGCTTTCTGCACGGCATGCTGGTCATGTATTCTAATGATAGTTCGTCTCGCAGGTAGTATGTAAGACTGACCTGTAGCCGCTTGGAGAACAATCTTGAGCCCATCATCTTCAACCATGCTGATGGCGGCAACTGGTGGCAATCCACTGAGCAAGTAGATTAGTTAAAGTGACTGATAGAACTGTGCTGAGGAGCTTGCCTCGGTTGCACTCAAACATTGTAGTTTGATGAACACGACTCTTCCCAGAGCTACATGAGCGCTTGGCCCAGCCGGCATCTTCCACATTGGCAAAGGGATGCTTTGCGTTTAGGTGGTATTTGAGACTGGAAGAACTCCTGCAGTAAACTAATTCCGCATTTCACAAGATGGAAACAGCTTTAGTCCCGTCGAGGTTCCCATTGGGAAACTTCCCTGAAGCAAACCTGGCGCCTTTATAGCTGCATCCATGTCAGCATGTCACTTTCAATGTGATAATTTCACAGTGCGCCTACACCGGTTGGAAGACTGATTTGTTCCCGCCCCCAGATAAATATTCCTGCTAAAATATCAACGTGAAAGTCATCATAGCTGACTTAGAATAGACCCAGCTCCCAAGCCAACAGTGGGAATAGATTAAAGGCAATATTTTTATTGCCTGATAAGACTTTGGTGTTTTTTTTCATAGTCCTGCCTGGCAATTTGGCAATAAAAATAATTGTCTTGATGCCAAAAAGAGCCCAACATATTTTGCTCTCACAAGTGGAGCAGTACGGATATCGCCATAGTGTTCCGCTTGATTTATGCATAAAAATAGCTTTATTATAAATCATGCAGGGAGTATTACAGATTATATGGACACTGCAATGTAAGTAGAAAGAGTTTGATATTAACACAGTATGTCAACGCCGATAAAGGCCCACCTCTAATTTATAGTAATTTGTTTATTTGTTGTCTGTCACAATTTTTTTTGGGAAGGAGCAACTCAGGTGAAGAGACATCTTTTAGGATAATCAGTGTTTTAGAGTTTTAAATTTAAAGATAGAAGAAACAGTGTTGATTTTTTATTTTGTTTTCTCTTTATAGTTTCTGTCTAAAGGGGGAGGGTCTGGACGACAGCTGCCCTGCTGTCATCGACTACACCCCTTACCTGAAGTTCACACAGAGGTATATGCACTGAAATGATTCGCATCAGACATACTTAAGACACTACGGTTCAGTTACTAAACCCTACTGCTGGTAATACCTTGGTCATTCCTACTCATTTAGGACTGTTGACCTTAGACATGTTTTAATGTGGTTGAATCACCATTCAGCTGAAACAACAAAAATAACATTGCTTCAACTTTTTACAGAGACCATTAGATTGTAATTCCAATTCCCCCGTTAGTTCAAAAAGATCATTAAGCAATGCACTATAACAACGTTCTAAGGCATTCAGAGAAACAGGCCCATATTACTAGAAACATTTCACCAAAATTTTCATCCAATATTTTCCACAAAGGCATCCTTGTTTGCATCCAGTTAAAATTTCAGGAACATTTATTAAACGTTACATTTCTGATAAATGGAAAGGGGGGGGATCTTTTTGCTGACATGCCTCCTAAACTGTCTTGGATGTGACTCCATCACCGGATGGCAATCTTTGCTGCTCTGAA
>NW_015151066.1:284812-295782 GCF_000732505.1 Cyprinodon variegatus | reverse complement strand
TGGGTTTGCTTCCCTGCTTAGTGCAGACAGCATCAGCAGCGATGAGGAGGAGATGAGGACTCTGGGAAGTAGCGGCAGTGAGAGCAGCACTCCTGACAAGACGGCCACCGCTGCATCAATCTTCACAGAGCAGAGCACTTTGTTTAGCAAGTGCAAACGCTTTGAGCAGAAGTATCGCATGGCTCTGGAGCAGAAGGTGTGTTGTTCTGTGCTGAAGAGGCTGGATGACCTTAGCCTGCCGGTGTGACATTTTGTTAGGAGCATGCATATTGATGAGCTGGATGTTTTTTTAAAAATGCAGAGCCAACATTCTGTAAAGATCAAAGATTTGAAACCAGCTCCTACAGCATCAAAAATGTGACTTTTATGTGCTTTTTGTCTGTTGTGGAAACAAACGTCTCAAATATGCATAAATTCAGCAGTGTGTTCTTTGGGATTAAACCAACAGGCATGTCTGTGTGCCTGTGTTTGTTTGCCCACCTCAGGGTTACCTGGAAGAGTTGGTTCGTCTACGGGAAGCCCAGCTGTCAGAGGCCGTTTCTCACAACAAAGCCCTTCATCAGAGCCTAGCAGACACACATCTCTCCCACACACTGGAGAAACAGCAGCTTGAGTATATCATAGTGGAACTGCAGAACCAGCTGTGCGTCTCCTTCAGAGGGTTTTTGCGTGTGTGTCTTGAAGCATGTGCATGCGTGAAGGCGAATCAGTGGGGAGCTTTTCAGCAAATCTCAGTGCAAACTTGACATTTATGTTCTGAACCTTGTGGGTCTGTGGACTCGCCTGCAGTTTATTATGACTGGCTTAGTGCCATAACAAATAAAGAGAGACCACACCACAAGCAAAGGTGCAAACAAAAAAATACGTATAATTCAATTCAGTTTCAATCCAGTTTATTTATATAGCGCCAATTCACAGAACATGTCATCTCCAGGTACTTTAAAGAGACAATTCAACCAGATCATAGAGTCAAATTGATTCAAAGTTTTCTATCTAAGGAAAACTAACTGGTTATATCGACTCATTTACTCAAAGACAATCCCTCACACCAAGCATGCTTGTAGCGACAGTGGAGAGGAAAAATTCCCTTTTAACATGAAAAAACCTCCAGCAGAACCAGGCTCAGTGTGAGCGGCCATCTGCTGAGGCTGACTGGGGTTCAAGGAGACAGAAGCAGACATACAGAAAGAAGCAGAGATACAAAAGGCAACTGTGAACCAGCTCCACAGGTGGCCTCATCTAGGAAATGCACAGCCAGGCAGATGAGCTCCGAACCAGCTCCCATGTCAGAGGATGAAGAGAGCACTTACAGTCAATCACAGTCAGAGAAACAGGAAGCAGAGTGATCCCTAAAAGATGCAGGACAACTGGAGTTTGGTGTTTCTTCCAGAGTTTATCTGTATTAACTCCTTTCATCTTCCCATCAACTATGACTCGCCCTCCAGCTCCCGAGGATAAAAATCATGCCCACTGCATGATGCTGACACCACCGTGTTTCGCTGTGGATGATGTGTGAAGTTTTTTGTCTTATTCCGTGTCCCCCATATTACTTGTGGCATACCTGTCTTCCTATCACTTTCCTTTCCAAACTCTTTTCTTGTCACTACTTGACTTCAGATGTCTGAAGTTCACAATCTATTTTTGTCTGGTAAAAGGATTATCTTGCTTGCTTTTACAGTTTAACAGTTTTTTGCAAAGTGATGGAAGCTTTGCATGTTATTTCATGACCTAGCTGTGCTTTAGAGATCTCAGAAGCATCTCTAATATATTTGCTGTGTTTCTCCCTCTTCATTATGCTGTTGTCTTATGTATTTTCTTTAGCAAAGCTGCTTGGGAGACAGAAACAGAACAGCTAGATGTATTTAAACTTCAATCACACACACAAGTGGACTGCAACCATGTTTAGGTGACAGTCCAATGGGCCTGGATTTTATTAAGGAATATTAGGGTGAAGTGGCTCAAATAAAAACATATGCCACACTTGACAATTTTTTGTTTAAATAAAAAGAGAAATTATGTTGTCATTCCTCTTCTTTGCATCGCTCTATGTTTAGTTGGCCTATCACATAAAATATCACACTAATATGTTTGCTTGTGAAACCAAAAAGGTTATACAAGGAACTGAATGTTTTTGTGTTAAATTAGATTATTTTCATTCACACATTTCTTTCACTCTTCCATTCTCTAAAACCCTGAACTCATTCGGCCATTGTCTAGAAATGCACTTAATGTTTTTATTGCTTTTATCAAGTTCTGTTTGTCTTTGTTTGATCTTTTTCACCACTGTTCAGCACTTTGGATAAATTAGTTTTAAATTTCCTCTATAGTTGAAATACATGTTGATCCTTAAAACACTTGTAGCACCAAAATACCTGAATCTTAACTGAACTTTTTGTTTTAATATTTAATCTCCTTAACATGATGGATTCAAAGCTGAGCTATACAAGCTGAACATCTATGTGTGTATTCCTTCCTGAAATATTTTGAAATGTTGTTGGGACTTGCAACCTGGGCTTTTTGGGATGTTATCAAAAGATTTTCGAAGGGGATAAAAATAATTCAGATTTATTTATTTTATTTTTTCAAATTTTCAGGACTGTGCTGAAAAACAACGATTTGCGTTCCAGGCAGGAATTAACAGCCCATCTGACCAATCAGTGGCCGTCTCCAGATGCCTTGGATGCTAATGCTGTTGCCTTGGATACGCTGCTGTACAGGAAAAGCACCGGGCAATGGGAGGAGTAAGTAAAATTTTTTAAATCATCAGTTTCTCCCATTCCTGCACTAAACATGCTCAGAATGTCAATAATTCCCATATTTTCCTTTCAAAATAAAATTCAGTTGAAATAATACTAAAACACTTAACAAAAGGAACAAAAACCCCTTATCTCAAAACTTAAACACTGAAAGCATCAACGTTAAGGTGGCCACAAAACAATAAAAGGACACTTAATCCACCGTCAATATATGTTTAAAGTGGAAGGTTTTCTGTCTTTATGCACAATTATTGAGAAAGAATTGCATGTTTGAAAGTCTCTTTGTGTTTTTTTTCCATTGCAGGCTTATGATAAAGGGTTCCTACACAAAGATGTGATCCAAATTGCATCACAATTTTAGATCTATGTCCTTTTTAACAAATAGCATTTCCTAATTTATTGAATCCCACTGTATTGTAATGAAGTTGAACTGGACAGTGTGTAATTATGCTACAATCACGCTGCACATAATTCCAGCAGCAAAGAAGAGTCTATTACTTCTTTAGTGATGCTTGTCCACATTAAGGTCAGAGCAGCTTGATTTTCCTGAAGCGCATCCAGTAGAATGCGTCCAGATGCATCTAATGCTTCTGCTGCTCCTGTGTTCAGCGGTAGAGAGCAGCTGTGAAAAGTTGGTAAAAAGAAGTTTTAACATGTTTTCAAGTGAGAAAGTACTCCTCAAAAATCATGCCTTTTATTTTTTTGCTGTTGGAGCCGCCCAGACCCCCACATACCGGTGGTGTGCTGTCACTGGGAATCCGCAGCAGCAGCTGCCTCAGGCCAGGACGCTTCTTGGGGCTTTTCTCCTGTGACTGGAGATATATGTATCTCCAGGTGTGTGGTACAAACTGCAGGCACTAGGATAATAAAATCGAGCATATTTTGCCGGCAGGTTTTGAAATATTAAGTTAATTTAAGTGTTAATAAACATTTTAGGAGGAGATGATCATAGCGCTCTGCATCAGCAGCTCTGTGTCTGTCTCCCTGCCAGCACATCCAGATCCCCTTCTCTGATTGGTTGAATTGGCCTGATGGTATTCTAAGGATTGCAAAGTTTTCATTTTGAAACCTAATCATATAACAAAGACTGACACTTATATGTTTTTGTCTCTAGGTGGCATCTGTTGGATTCACACATTTGGCATCAAATCCCTCATTTTCTGGAACACTAAATTACCATGATGATACTTGTATACAGTTGACTAAAAAACTGGACATTTTTAAGTCTTTAAGTTATATAAATATTACACCACAGCTTGTTTGATACACAATTCTCTCCCTTGGCTGATTTCTTATGATTTCCTCATTATGTCACATTGATGTAACATTTAAAGTGTCCGCATTTAACTCAAATGTTATAATTTCAACTTTTGGACGCTTAAATAGTAAATGGCCTGTACTTATATAGCACTTTTTCAAATCAGAGGATTTTACATTATATTCAATCATTCGTGCACACACTCTCACACTGATGGTGGCAAGTTACATTGTAGCCACAGCTGCCCTGGGGCTCACTGACAGAAGCGAGTCTGCCGTACACTGGTGCTACCGGGCCCTCTGACCACCATCATTAGGAGCTTTAACAGGTCATTCAAAATCATAGTCATAATCATTACATTTTTCACTTGGATTATTTAAAAAAATCTCCAAAACACCTATTGGTATACCTGCATTTAGCAATTAAGATAACTTAGTTAATTCTGTTTGACATAAAACATTTCATTTTGTCATTCATTTTCTTCCAGAAAGAGTTTCCAGAGTCTGGAGCAGCTGTCTGCAGGGATGAGCCTCACATCAAACACACAAGGCATGTCTCCTCTTATAAAAGCAAAGACCTTTAACCCATCACTTGGACATTAGATATGCGTGCTTTTTCTTTCAGGTAAAGAGGAAACGCCGTCTCTCAGAGGTCTGTGTGGCTCACTGACCTCCGTAGCCAGCTATAAATCTCTGGCCAGCTTGAAGTCCAATGAGTGTTTGGCCAGCGCTGCGACAGAGTTTAGCAGCCCGGGTGTTACTCCATCATAGGATTTATGACGGCTCATCAGATCAAGCAATTCAGGAACTTTGCTCATGCCAGTGATGCTGATATTATTTCTTCTGTTTCTAAATGTGGAGCGTGAGCTGAAGATGACCTGATGGCACTAAGAGACTGAACATTGTCCCAGCTTTGTCAAGTGTTCAAATTATGTTGCTGCTTTTCTGTGTAGCTTTATTTCTCCCCAGCTTTGGAAACAAAGTGAATCGATTTTAAAGATGCAGTATCAATTCCCATCTCCTGTTTCAATGTTGCAAAGATGATTTTTAGAGATTACGGCAAATTACTCATCAGAACACATCAGATCTGTTGCTACTTTCCTGCAGCCTGAATGGAGCACTGCTCTGGTTAAACTACTGGGTGTTTAATTAAGATGTTTGTCTGTGTTTCTTTTTTTTAAAATCAGTGTTGTTTGATATCGTCTCTCAATTCTGTTCTCAGGTAACCACCCCGCACCTATGTATTCTCATTAAATACCAAGATGCGGTATTTCAGTTTTATGGTTAACTATTGGTTAATTATATATAATCTGTTTTTAGATGTCTGCAATGGAGCACATGCAAAACTCAAAACACCTGCATCAGGACATCAGTATGAAGTCATTTGAATTCATTGTCACTAGCTGTTCACTTCAGCACTTACAGTATTTGCCTTAGGCCTATTCCAGCAGACATTTGCACAGACATCAAACTGATATTTTTGTTGGATTCATTTGCATTTTTTATTTTAAATAAATTCCACTTGCTTTCAAACTTGACAATTTCAGATGTGTGTTGATGTCCATGTGAAGTGATGAAGGGGTGGGGAAACTTTTCTAAAACCAGAACACTTTCATAAAGGTCTTTTGGCGAACTGTTTCCAGTCATCCCTCTGCTTCACACGATCAACATGGCTTCTGGGTGACAAGCAGCAGGTTAAAAACGATCATCAGCAAAGTGCGATTCCAGAGGAAGGCCACATGTTTGGAGACTCAGTAAAAACCAATCTGTGGCTGCCATCTGCTGGCAACGTGTAATCTAGACTTCTTTTTTTAACATGAACAAAATAATTCATTTGATCACAAAATAAAATATAAACACTTTAAGGTATTTACCGTATACATTTATCTGACTCTAGAGAGGCTTGGATAATTCACTTGTCTTATTTCTGAGTTTATGATTGTTAGATAATTTTCTCTATGTTTAAGCTAGCTGTGACTGTGGTGATGGTTGTTTCACGGGGAACACAATCACGTGTTTGTGGACTGCAGTTGCCCAAGTATCCTCTCCTGGTTGTGTTTACGGAAAAAGGCTTTTCCAAACTCATATGAGCTGATCATGATCGCACAGGCTGGAGCCACTTTGATCACCCTTGGTAGGAAACCTGACGAGCAGAAAACACTCATTAAATACAGGTTTTGATATCATGTTGCGTATGCAGACAGCCAGAATGAAGATGGATTCATCAGAGACGTACACACCTGCAAAAAGCCCACGAAAACCATCTTGTGTCACGATCCTCTTCATGATGCTGAAAGTGGATGAGGAGACCTGACCTGACACTGAAAAAAAGCAGGAAGCAATCATTGGATAAATGGTTTTAAGCTTCGAGTTAAAGGTTTGCTATCACTTAGTGTAGGTATCAATATCGTGTTATTAGGGAATATTAAAGGTGCTTTAAGCAGTGCTTCTTTGATGCAGATTGTACCTTAACCTATCCCAGGATCATCTTGGTGTAATTCCTTCACCTGAAAAAACAGATTCCTCTATGCTCCATCTTGCTCAAATGTTTTATTTATTTATTTTTTAAGTAAAGTACTTTAGTTTATTCTGATTTTCTGGATGGTAGAGCAGCAAAACTCCTAAATAAATATATTTAATATAAATATTGCAGGGCTCAACGTAGAATGAGTACTTTTTCATTTTCATTAGAATAAAAAAACAAAACAAGTGGGAAAAGAACTGGTTTAAAGGATTAATGGAGTCAGTTTTTTAGAGCTATCAATCAGTGAGAGAGCCACACAAAGGTGGTTTCATCCCAGCCCATTAAGGTTTTGACTTGTGACCCTAATCACTGTCACATGTTAATGATCTGGCACCTGGCTGTTTAAGCATGCCTGTCATGTGCTACTCATGCAACCCTAGAGGTGTATATAGAGCACCCAAACTGTCCCTTATCTTTAAACTTATCCGTAAAAGTTGCTAAACTAAAAATGTTTACCATGTTAGGAAACACATTACACTTTACACAGCTATTAATCAATAAATAAGGGTATAGTTACAATTATTGGCGTGTAGCTCCCCAAGCTCCACCTGCCGTCTTGTTTTGACCACATCAAATGGTAAAGTGACAATAGCTGCGATCTAAGAACAACAACGAGAATCAGCTGATTTAATTTAAACATTTTTCCATCAATTCCAACGTGCCACTAGATGTTGGATCAGCGGTACTTACAGAACCTGACCCAGCTCCGGATACGAAAGTGATGGTGAACGTGGGCTCTCTGGTGTTGTACCTCTGGCACAGCCAGCCTTTGCCCCTCTCGTAGTTGTACCAGTACATGGCTGAGAAGGGCACGTCTCGGAGCAGGGTGGGCCCAAGACCCCTCCACAGAGAGAGCCAGCCTTCTGTCTGCACTGCAGAGCGGATGCAATTGGTCAGCTCCCTGTACGACTGCTTCTGGGACTGCAGCTTGGTGCGGATCAGCTCCAGAGGGCTGATTACAGTCGCCGACCCCACTGAGACAGAGGGAAATTAAAGGTTACTATATTGTCTTCTTTTCTCTGGGGCCGTTAACATCACAAAGAAGGAACCAGAATAACGGTGATATCAGAAAAGAAGTTAGTTTCAAGGAAAATTTTAATTAAAAAGAGATAAAGTTGATCATGATTGAATTACATTGTTATTTCACCCTGATTGCAATACTCACCTAAAGGCGGTTATTAAGCTGAGAATCAGATACATTGGATCATGGCAGAGAAACTTCTCATGTATAATGAGATCAGTGTGGGATTAGATTGATTCATCAAGCCGGTGTTAAAGGCCAAACTGTGCTGAAGCATGCCCTCAGACACCATTCAGGAAATTAACTACCACCCACTAATTACATATCATATTAAAAAAGCTTAAAAAAAGCACACCTTCACACACCTAAGCTGAAAATATAGATTTTTTTTTTTTGCCTCGAGTATTTCTAAAAGATACTTTTCAGAATAACAGCAGCTGAGTGTCTGATGGGACGGTGGTGAGCTCACCTCTAGCGATGGCTCCCGCTAACAGCGGAGCCTCCTGGGCTCGCTCTCCCATCCTCATCCTCAGCGCTGCACACAGCTGATCGTAACACGTGAAATAGATCACTGTGGCTGGGACCGCCATCACACTGGAACCACAACAAAATACGGGAAGTTAAGATCTGCCAATACCTTTTCCCTTCGTGTGAGATGGGAAAAGGTCAAACCCCTAGAGATCAGAGTTAAAAAGTCATATTTTAATGCTTTATAGGGCACTCAGAGAATTCTTTGAAAATCAAAATTCCAAGCCAATAGTGTTGTTGGAATCCAGTAGAAGACCTTATTACCTTTGTAACTTTCAAAAAGTATGAATATTTTGATGGCAAAAATGAATGCCAATGTAATAACAAGAAACGCCAACTTGCACGAATATATTAAGAAAAAAATAACAAAGAAATTCATGAAAAACATTTTTTTTTTTTTTTGTACAACATAACCTTAGAGGCATTAATGCTGATACTAGCACTTACATTTTTTTTTTGGTTTATAAACCTATATAATTATTAATTAGGCTTATTACCTTTTTTACTTTTCAATTAGCATTTTACCTTTTTTTTTTTTACTTTTTTTCCAGCTTGATTTCCAGTAGGTAATTTATCATTTAAGGGCTCATCTAATTGGTTAAATGCCAAAATAAGACGTACAGCCATATAGCAGTATCTTTGCTGACTGGCTGGATATAGATCTTGTGCTTCTAGACCTCACTGAGGGAGGGTGGGGGGGGACTCCATTTGTAAGGGGTATGCAAGTGATCAAAAACGGTAACTTGCCCTATAAAGGGTTATAGAAAAATATGTTACACTAATTATGAGGAAAATGATAAAGCAGATAAGGCCTTGTTTACAAATATTACATCAATTAGTAAAATTTGAAAGTTAAACAGCCACATTCAGGCTTTCATCATGGTGAACCAGCATTTACACCACGAAATCGGAGGCAACCAGACTTTTTCAGTTTTTCTGAGATGTTCTCACACCTATCCACGAGTTTTGTCAGAGTACAAGCAGACATAGCGGACAGAGACTCCGGGATAAGAGCTGAAACATCTTCAGAAAAAACCAAGCCTCTGAATTAAGCCTGTTTGTGTTTGATGTGACATGGAGGACTGAGAATATGCATACACTGGCCACTAGCATTTAAGGTTCAGAAAACTAATGTTTTCCAGAAACTAGAAACTGAAGTTAAAGAACGAATAGGTGGATGGATGAATCTGTTAGAAGATATTCTGAATACTTCCTGTTTACTTTCCCAATACTTACCGAAACCTGAAAAGAATCTCAAAGGTCACAAAAATTCCAAATTTCTCCAAACGTTTGAGGAGTTAAAATACTCAGGAGCAGAATATGTAAAAAAAAAAAAAACATAAGAGAAATCATACTCACAGTGTCGGAGGCAGACCGCTCCATAAAGCTGTAATTCCCTCACAGCACACTATCTTATAGAAGGCATCCTGCAGAGAAGCAGAGTGAAAGATTTTAAGACAAAATTAGGCTGTTTGTTCACATCATGCACAGAGACCAGTTCAAACCAGAACATGGAGCTCACACTGAACTAAAAACATTTCTACAGCATTTATTGTAACCAGTGGGCTTGTGTGAAAACTTACGAGCGTGCCCCTAAAGTGACCGGCAGCTTTGTACCAGCCCTTGCTGTTTTCGCACACACATATATGGTCCATAAGTCCATTGCAGTAGACAAAATATTTGCCTGTAAAAGTAGAAGTTTACAAATTCAAACACAAAATACACAGTAAAAGTAGTTTATTACTAAATATAAGACAATCTCAAAAATGTACCTTTGACCAAAGGATTTTTCTGTGCTTGCAGTCGCGTTTTCACCACATCCAAAGGAGTTACTGAAAAAAAAGCAACTCAGGATGAACCACACAGATAATCAGGTTATCTCAGACCTATTAGTCTCCATGCAAAATGTAATGTATAAAATCCCTTTCTATATAAAAAAATCCCTCTTTGTATCTTATTTGTGTCTTATATTATTATCTATATTGCTAGAAATATAATCCCAACTTTTCATCAATAAAACCTCAGTTGGACAATAATCTATGTCATATAACACACATTGTGTCAATGCAGCAGAAGTGTTTGTTAAAAACTAGATCCAGCCTTACTGCTTCCAGAGGACTTAAGAGGATAAGCAGTGGCCTGGTGCATCTTATCCGATCACACTGATTAACTAATTATTAGTGGGTGTGATCTCCTCTAAAAAAGCAAAAACTTGCCAGATTTGGTTGGTTAATGTGGGGTTTAAGGTTTTGTTGTGCAGTTTAAAGTCCCAGAAGAAGGAAAATAAGTGAGACCCAAAAGTAGCTCCTCATCCATCAGATTCTTTGACAAACGTATGCAATAAGTTATTTGAATTTTTCTGGTCATTGTAATAATAATGTTAAATGTGCATTACAGTCCACTATCCCAATTTTCAAATCACAGAGACCCTCAATTTTTTGTCCATATTACGTTTAACAAAAGTAAGCAATTACACATCTCACTCCAACTCTTTAGGTGGTGGCAACATTCTTAAAGTTGGTTTGCTGCCACACAGAAGGGAAGAGAGGGATGCAGCTACTAGCACACAAAATCATGCATGCAGGCAGAATCTAGCATTTCTTTTCCACACAAAGGTTACAGTTAAGTTCTGTAACAATGGATTTTTGACAAGCAAGCTTCCAAGGTCATGAAAAAACCTAAACCCTGGAGTAATTTACATCATTGTAGTTGGTGCAAAGAAAATTTGAAATAAAATCACAATTGCAATATTGGTTTAAAATAACTGCAACTACATTTTTGTCAGAATCGTTCAGCCATACTGTCCACTGAATGATCTGTGATATATCCATGTGATATCTGTATCTGTTCCAGACAAAAACTTGCTTTATTATTCTGCTAAGAA
>NW_015151066.1:269104-284592 GCF_000732505.1 Cyprinodon variegatus | reverse complement strand
CTTATATTATTATCTATATTGCTAGAAATATAATCCCAACTTTTCATCAATAAAACCTCAGTTGGACAATAATCTATGTCATATAACACACATTGTGTCAATGCAGCAGAAGTGTTTGTTAAAAACTAGATCCAGCCTTACTGCTTCCAGAGGACTTAAGAGGATAAGCAGTGGCCTGGTGCATCTTATCCGATCACACTGATTAACTAATTATTAGTGGGTGTGATCTCCTCTAAAAAAGCAAAAACTTGCCAGATTTGGTTGGTTAATGTGGGGTTTAAGGTTTTGTTGTGCAGTTTAAAGTCCCAGAAGAAGGAAAATAAGTGAGACCCAAAAGTAGCTCCTCATCCATCAGATTCTTTGACAAACGTATGCAATAAGTTATTTGAATTTTTCTGGTCATTGTAATAATAATGTTAAATGTGCATTACAGTCCACTATCCCAATTTTCAAATCACAGAGACCCTCAATTTTTTGTCCATATTACGTTTAACAAAAGTAAGCAATTACACATCTCACTCCAACTCTTTAGGTGGTGGCAACATTCTTAAAGTTGGTTTGCTGCCACACAGAAGGGAAGAGAGGGATGCAGCTACTAGCACACAAAATCATGCATGCAGGCAGAATCTAGCATTTCTTTTCCACACAAAGGTTACAGTTAAGTTCTGTAACAATGGATTTTTGACAAGCAAGCTTCCAAGGTCATGAAAAAACCTAAACCCTGGAGTAATTTACATCATTGTAGTTGGTGCAAAGAAAATTTGAAATAAAATCACAATTGCAATATTGGTTTAAAATAACTGCAACTACATTTTTGTCAGAATCGTTCAGCCATACTGTCCACTGAATGATCTGTGATATATCCATGTGATATCTGCATCTGTTCCAGACAAAAACTTGCTTTATTATTCTGCTAAGAAATATACTGTCTATAAATACATTTCTGTACTGTTAGGATAATTATCATTGATGATGTGTGAGTTTATTACACCCTGGTATGGGCTGCCAGTTTTTGCATCAGAACTGACATTTTAATCTAATTAGAACAGATCCTCCGTCTGGATATACAGTTATAATGTTCATTCTGTACTTGGCAAAGATTTTAAAATGGAATGAGAGCAGTGTCCTTCAGCTAAGAACAAAGTGTGATATTTTGATAGAATGTCTAATCATCTGCTAATGTGTCTGATGTAAAATAATATGATGTAGCAGACTGGAGATGTATAAAATGCCTTTTTAACTATTAATCTGGGCCACTTCCTGATTGATGAGCCCAGAGGTGAGCAGCTGCCTTCTGTATATTCTAAGCAATTTCTCTGATCTAAGTAAGATTACAATTTCTATCAAAATCTGTTGTCATGTCTCCTGGTTATTTAATACATAGAAGTTATGAAATGTAATTTTCTTTTCAAGAAAAAGATCTGGAAAGATAGAGCACCAGGGTGCATACATAGAGCTATATATCATAGTACATGTTTTATTTTATATCATATATTCTTGTCTATTTCAAAGATTATTCCACCATTTATTAGTGCATTTAAATATATATATTTGTTGTTTTCTGCCTTGTTAGTTTTTGTTTATAAGGAGATAATTTCCCTACTGATGTATAAAGGCTTATTTATTGTATCTGCACTTTAAAATGTATGCATCTAATGGTTGAAGATTGATACATTTTCACATCAGAGCAAAGAGGAATGGAGATGATTAGCCTGTTTTTAATCAAGGAAAGTGCCAATTACCGGTTAATCATGTTTTTCTTCTGCCTCCTGCATTTTTCACGTTTTGCCAGTTGGGTGCAAAGAATGACTCATCAAAAATAAAACCATGAACCATACGATTTAAAAGGAATAAACGCTTAAAATGAACTCTAGTCATATAATCTAGAGAAGCACCTGTAAGTAAATACCTAATAAATGCAGGTTTTACGTAAAGGGTAAGCTGCACTATTTAAGGCACCAAAGCAGGTGTGAGGAGATAAGTATCTGACTACATAATCCATGTATAAACAGATGTTTAATATAATGGCAGGATTTCTCACCGAGTAGTGATGTAAGCAGGGCTCCGGAGCAGGAAGAAATCATCTGCTGGATTGGAGTAATGCCTTCCATGGCAGGAGAGGCAACACTTTGACGAGTCATTTTGTCTTTGCAAAAAAAAAAAAAAAAAAGGGATATACAAAGTTTATACGCATTTATGCATATCCGACACTGCTTGCTATAACGACATTATTACTATGTTATTAAACGACCATCGTAGCCATTATATGGAGAGGTCTTTGGCTAACCGTAGTTAGCCGCTTGCCTTACTTAACCACCTACCTTTTAAAACACAAAACCACAAACGACGTCTTCAATGAAGTCAATCATGGTCCCGTTTAGGGGTTTTATCTTCAAATAACACGATAGTGAATCCTGTCCTAAAGGCTATAATAGAAAGCCACAAATGAAACACGTGTGTAGGATCAGAGGGTCATAACCCAAAACTAGCAAGTGTGTTTACACCGCAAACGGTACAAGATGACATAACAAAGCGGCACAGACCGGCAGATTCAACATATTATTTTTCATTATTTAATCATATAAAAATAATATTAGAAAATGTTTAATTTGGGTTGAAATTTGAAAAACAGGACTTTATCCGATTTTTTTTTTTAAATTCCATCTTATGTAGCGAACTGCGAAGAAACAGCACATTTAAGCAAAAGGAATGAGTTTACGTAAGTTTGGGGTTGCCAGGTTATAGGAGTTTCGATGAAATGACACAAGGAGAAATATAGATTGCTGTATGGATCAAACACTCTGGTAAGCTATTTTGTTTTCAAACAAATTCCTCCTATTGACATTCCTGTTTTATATTGTTCTTATCATATTGCTTTAGTAATGGGATAAAGAGAACCATATTTTGTGACCGGAAACTAAGAGACCTGGCATCCCTGAGTTGACACACCGGATTTAAAAGCGGGAACCGACCGTTGGGAGGAATGTGAAGATAAAAGTATATAGTCGATAGTTTTGATGCAGAAAGTCACCGGGCACTCAAATTTCCTCAATTTAACAAAGAAAGAAAGTCTAGTTAGTTCAGCTATTTAACTTTTTATAATAACAATAACAACACATATCGTGTAGAGCACTTGTACAGCCTCCACCGAGTTTGGATTAGAAACCCGGATACATGAGATTTAAATGGTAGGCATGTCGTTGTAACCTTTATATAAATATGATTCTAAATTAGTTTTTTTTTTCTTCTGTTTTTGTTTGTTGATAACTCCCAAGTCCGTCATACACACTGAGCTGAGGACTGTATGGGTTAAAAAGGACACGGTCTTCTTTTGTTTTTCTCTGTGAGAAAAAAAAAAAATGAAACCGAAACAGGGTCAGAATCATCATCAGAGTCCTGGACCCAACTGGCAAGGTACAGTCTTGTTTGTTGTTTTTTGCAATTTTTTTTTAGCTATTTTTAGGTTTTCCAGTATAGATTCCACAGTTTTTTTTGTTTTGTTTTTTACACAAAATACAAATTGACATTTATACATTCAATACGCCTGCTATGGCTTAAAATCATGGCTATTGGGGAATTAAAAAATATAACTTAAAATAACAACTGAGTTCAGCCAAAACAAGATAGAATTTCCTAAGCAAATTCATATTGAACTTTTAACTTTGCAACAAATACTCGTTTGCAAGCCTTTCTTACACTGTGTACAGCAGTCTTGATCGTTTTATTTGGGCATATTTGTAAGTTTTCTCGACTCTGACTGCTTTTATAACTATTCATTTGTCTGCTGATATTTAAAGTAACATTTCATGACGTTGCTGTTTTTAGTTATTATTTTACATAGATTGATGGAAATATACATTAAAATCTACTAATTTTATTAGGTTTGAATTATGTATACCACAGAATACTTATAGTTTGCCGGCTTTAGTTTTAAATAAACAGTTCTTTAATAGGTGGTGGGGGAAGTTGGTTTCAGCAAGGGCTGAAACAATTAATTAGGTTAATGAGTTTAATCGTGATTAACTGATTATTCAAATAATCATCAACTAATTTAGTAATCGATTAATCGTTAAATGGAGTACAGAGACTGTAAAATACACCTTTAGCTGACATTGCGACCCACTTAGTGCAGTAAGTTATCAAAATAGTAAAAAAGTATTTTAATATTTTGCAATTAAGAAAAAAAAATGTTGTCTGTCAATATGTTCTCTCCAGAACTCCACTAGTGGAAAAGACTTATTTTCACCTGGTTTAATTTCGTAAAAAATCTTGCTTAAGAAACCTTTGGCTATCTGATTATTGATTAATCAAAAAAATATTCGACAGATTAGTCGATTTGCAAAATAATGCAAAAATAGTTGCAGCCCTAGCTTCAACAAAATTCATGACTATTTTCCAGGTTACGTTAGTTTAAAGTTGATAATTTTATGTCTTTTTTTTTTTTTTTTTTCAAAATGACAAAATGGCACCTTCTAGATGCCAATCTGTGCATTAAATCTTATGAGTGAGGAGAAGTGGTTCTTTTGTTTTTGAAATGTCACCACCACAAAACCTTTTAACAGTTTTTAAATGTTTTACTTTAGGAAAGGCTGTGGATGAGAAGACCTCAGTGAGCAAGGCAAAGCAAACTTCTAAAGTATCATCTTCAGCACATGTCAAACCTTTTGCTGGGAAAGTGTTTTACCTGGATCTACAATCCTCCAAAACAGCAGAGACACTGGAGAGAGACATCAAGCTTCTGGGTGGGGTAAGAAAACTCACTTATTTTTGTGTTTGAATGGTCTGTGAGTTCTCTTGTACAAGACTTCCTTCTGAATATCCTCCTGCTTTTCTCCATTACCAAATATCTCTCTGCCCATCAGTGTTGTTTTTGAAAACCATCTTAGATTAAGTCTTAGTCTTCAGGATGAAAACTTTATTATTCTTAGTCGCATTTTTATCATAATGATGTGTGATAGTTTTAGTTGAATAAAACTTGAAAAGGTTTGAGTCTAGTTTTAGTCAGTTTTATTTTACAAAAAAAGTGACTTTTACAATTTCAAATAACAGATTCTTCAGACTGACAGCCCTTTCCAAGATACTACAATTGCTGGATATAGAATGCTTCTGTACAGTTCATCATTGCTCTAGGCCAGAAAACTTTGATTTATAGAATTCAAATAAACTTTTTTATGAATTGAATGCCCTACTTTATACAAAAGAGTTTCACAAAAGTTTTGAAAATAGGAGATTTAGTTCAACACATCATATTGATTAATATATCAGACAGACAAGCTAACAAAATGTACAAAAAAGGAATGGTTTTATACATATAATGTTTCCATCCCGATGCAAATACTTCCTAATCTACTATGAATTATGCATTACACACAGATCAATAAAATCTTCATTACTCCAAACAAGCAAAGAAAAAAAAAAATCTTCTTTCTTCTTTGGCAATTTTGGCTTTATTTCTGAGAATTTGCCCCTTGGTTACCACTACTCGGGTCAAATTAGATTTAAATTTACAGGGTTTTGATATAAAAAAGAAAATACAGAGAGAACCTTCATAATTACCTTGTAATGCCGTGCCAATCCAGACCTAAATTGAATGAAGATGCTAACTAAAAGGTTGAAATATTTAAAGGAAAGAGAGAAAAATTTAATATCAATTCATGGAAATATTTACATAATATTTAACTATATAGAAACAAGAACAGTGAGAGAGAAATGTTCAAAGATCTATGCACCATTTCATCTGGCTTTTTATCCAAAAATAAACAGTATGCAATGAAATATTTTCTTTGGATAGAATTTAGGGATTCCTTTTGGTAGAAATTGAAGGACGTTTAGCATCACCTCTTGTGAGCTGGAAGCAATAAAATCTTGATAGTTAGACAAAGGGATTTTTTATACTTGTCAGAGGATGATCATCCACATAGTTTATTAAGTAGCGACAGCAGGAAGAGCACTGAACCATCAGTGTGGTGCATAAAGTACTGAGACTCTGAGCTACACACACGCCAAGACGCATTTCATCACAAGCACAGCTGGAAGAACAGTTTGTCAGAGTTTAGCGCGCAGTTTTGTCAGACACCTGGACCATTCTGGATTATTTAAACCCATGCCGATGCTGCCATGATCCATCTTTGGTCATGCTGAATGAGAACCGCTGCATGGCAGGTGGGCTGCCTGTTCAAACAGGACGCAGCAGCACGGCTGATACTGCTTAGCAGATTGTAGCACAATGATGCATTTTAAATGTCTGACCAACTACCCGCTAATTTTTATTTAGTCTCATCTCGTTGACTAAAACTCTCACCCATTACTATCAAGTTATCGTCAACAAAGATCCATCTTTAGCTCATCGGTTTTCATTATCATCATGAAAAAAAGGAGCGTCGACAAAATAATTTCGTCATTCTCATGGTTGACGAAAGCAACACTGCTGCCCACAACAAGAACTGAATTTTTCAGAGAGTCTGTCTTGCTTTCTCTACCACACTGAACACACTGGCTTATTAGATTAGTTAACACTAATAACTGAATATTCATTAATTTAGATCTGACTTATTATTTGTACACTGCATAATCAATTGCTATTACCAACCCACTGCACTGGATAACAAGCTTATGATATAGCATTTCATGGATTATTAAGTAGGTAATGTACAATATTGGATAATGCCAATGTGGTTGGGGATGAAGATACAGAACACCAGCTGAAGCCTCTGACAGGCAAGCTGACAAAGCCCATCTGTTGCAAAGAAAAACTGAAGGAACTAAACCATCCTTTATCGAATCAGCCGGTTTGGCAGAGCCAAATAAAATTGTCGAGCTGTTCTGGCATGCATGCCAGTGGCAGAAAGCTTTGCTAAAATGGCTCTGATAACCATCCTACTGAAAGGTAGTATTTACTAATGTGTTGTAGTGGCCTACCACAGTCTTGTCTGGACCTACCACAGCCTCTTATGAATCGAAGATGTAAAAAAAAAAATATAAAATTAAGTAAATATATATAAATATTAAATAATACTAAAATTTCATTTCTTTTGTCTTTTACCAAAAAGCAGACATTTGTGTTTTGTTTTAACCTATAACTGATCTCTTGGAATTTTGCTTTGTAAATGTTTTTAAAATGAGGTGCACAATCAGAGATTTAGATGTGAATTATGAAGCAGCAGAAATATTTACAAATTGATAACCTTGGTCTGCCTTAAACTGCTCGAATCATTTTATTCTCTGTATTGTTGTGGCTTTTTTAGATGTTAACAATCTCTGCCCTGAAGTTTTATCCCATCTCTCTGTTCTGTTCATTTAGACTGTGGAGAAGTTCTTCAGTAAGGAAATCAAGTATCTGGTATCCAACAAGTGGGAGGCAAAGCATGTGCACTGCCTCAGACAGGACTCCCCTGTCCCCAGTCCCGACTCTGGACTGAGTTCCCCACACCCCCATTCCAACCGACAGCCTTCTTCAAACAATGTGGACAATGTTAAAAGCAGACCTCAGGGTTCAGTGGATACAGTAAGTCTGTATTGGTGTTTTATTTTATTATTGATAGCACATTGCTTCAGATGTTCAGATGTTTTTTGGATACATTACATTATTAACTTTGTTTCTGTCATAGGTGATCAAGAGTCGAGGGAAATCTCTGGTGGAAAGAGTCGTGACAGGGCAGGTTTGTTAATGCAACACTGATATTTACCATCATTTACAGATTTTTATATGTAGATATTTTTTCTGGACTGACTTTTTCTGCTGTTTTGGTCTTTTAGGGAAGGGTACAAATGGACAGAATCCTGTCAAATGCGCTGGAGTGGGGTGTCAAAATCCTCTACTTGGATGGTTGGTTGTTTTAGCTTACGCTGGTGAAAACATGATTAAAATATAATGTTATGTCTTCACACTTTTATGGTTGTTTTTTCATTTTTCTTTTCTGTTATGTCACTTTCAGATGTATTGGTTTATATTCAGAAGAAAAAGAAAATTTTCAGGAACCAGGTCTCAAAAACAGCTGCTGATAAATTACAAGTGAGTTTAAAAATGTCGGAATAAAAAAAAAAAACCTATGGAAATTTTTTATTTTTTTAATTTGAAATACACTTGGTCAACATTATTAATTCCCATTTTATTTTTTTTAATCTATTATAATAGGTGAAAGTTGAAGCTTCAGCAAAGGTTTTTCAGAAATCAAAAGGTAAATATCTGTAGTTTCAAACAGCTTTCATTTATATTCAGATCTCAGATTACTTTTGTTGCCTGCATGCTCAATGTTGTGATGTCATTTGCAGCGGGGCGGATCGCTAAACCTTTTATTAAGGTTGAGGATTCAAGCAGGTATACCAACATTTAAAGGTGCATAACATGTATTGCCTCTCTTAAAAAGTGTTTACATATAATCAGTACTTTTCTTTTATCAGACATTATCGACCGATCTACACCACAATGCCACACCTGCCTGAGTTTTACCTGACGACAGCAGCTCCCTACAGTCCGTTCTGTGTTGAGGGGAAACATCCCTCTGGAATCAAACAGCATGGACACAGGTATTCTATTGTGCCTTGGAGTTATGCCAAAAATAGTTTTATTGTGACTTTTGTTACACCTTTGCATATGCCCAAAGGGAGCCTTGATTTTCCTTCATTTCCCTAAGTCCTCTGTGATCCTGATGTGCATTCCAGTCTGATACATGCAAGTCAGACTAATTTTTGAGAAACTCTCCTCGGCCAGAAAATAATGGGTTTCAAAGCACAGCGGTGTGCATGTGTTCTGCCTGTTAGCATCAGCTTTCTGCTATGCTTTTTCTGCACTTGCGACTTGATAAACTGTAAACAAACTGCAGCACCAGCAAGTATGAAAAATGCTTCTGCCCAGATTTTTTATTCCTTATCTTCCAGCAAAATGTCTTTGATTTATTCCAAATTTATGCCTATACTATATCTAAAATGTTATCTTAAATTAGAGTTTTAGATATAGACCCAGATGACAATTTTTTTTTAATCAGAATTCCTCTACTTCTATTTTGTCAAATAAGATTTATTTTTTATTTTATTTTTGCAAAGTTTATTTAGTCAATTTAATTTTATATTTATATATTTTGTTTACTTTCTTTAAATTAGGTCCTAAATTTTTGTGGTGTTTGGTAATCTTGGCGACTATGAAACCTGTGGTATTAGTACATAGTAGGTTATTCATAAATTGGGGCCTTATAAGAGCAAAACTGGTATAATCATTGAAGTTTAGTTTTTGTTGAGCTGGGGATAAATAGCTTCTAAATTTTTCTGTGTCTTCCTCTCAGCAAACAAACTATGTAAGTGTTGCATCAACCAGGGTAACAGTTTAGCCAGAAAGCTCACTCTGACACATTTCATTTCCATTACACAGATAAAAGTCTTTGATCATGTAAACAAAAGTTAACATCTGTAAACATTACTTATGATTCAACTGAATAAGATTGAAACAGGCTTTAGATTTAACAAAACACGTCTAAAATGGCTAGCATCAGAACTATAATATGGACAGCTATTTGAAACTTATTTTTGTCTCTTACAGGAGAGTGAAAGCTGCAGCTGCTGAGGAAAAAGGCCGAAAAAAGAACAGAGAGAAGAAGCGAGGCGGTTACTGCGAGTGCTGCTTAGTCAAATATGACCAGCTCAACATGGTATGATTGCAAAAGAGATGGAAGCATGACAGCATTTTATTTGGATATTCTGTGACATCTGTTGTAATTCAAAAATAGAAATGTTTTTTTTAAACACATTACTCACTGTCTGACTATAAATCACTCACTACATACACTGTAGGTGCCCCGTACTGGATTTTCTGGGCTAGAAGCCACTACTTTTTCCCCACGCTTTAAACCATGCGGCTTATGCGAAGGTGCAGTTTTCTGTGGATTTTTCTTCAACTGCCAGGGGGCGTATGTCAAAGTTTGAAATCAAAGAAGAAAGTGTGAATTTTCCTTTAGCACAACCACATGCTAGCAGCAGGCAACAAGGAGAACAAATGTCGCGAATTCACACAGCGGTTACAGTTATCCTTGTTGTTTGTTAACATTTTCTGCTTTGCAGCTTTTGGAATAATCTTCTTTGATATAGCTTTCTGAAGTGGCAGTTTTCTGAGGAAATGACCCTTTTGTGATCTGATCTCTTGACATTTATTTGCCACATTAAAGGTGTTGAACCACGGAAGAGTCTGTGCGCAACTCCTGCAGAGCTGAACTAAAGACATGACAAAGCACTATCAATCACGACAGTACTCGCAGTATGATGTTCTGATCTAGACGGCATTTATCTCAAAAAATTAAAGCCTGCAAAAGAGCTGTGAAGTTCTTCACATATCGATACCCAAACAGAGACAGACTGTTGGAAATTACACACAGTTTTTGAATAATCCATGAGAAACAGTCTAGTATGTTATGAGAATCATTATTTTTATTCCAAACACTCTCTTAATAGGATAAACAACCCCTCTCCCTTAGACACCGTATAGCTTTCCAGCACTAAGGCCTGAATGAATGAAGCTCAGAACTCACTTATCAATATATGTTAAAGGAAATTAGTAGAAGATATATATTTTTTCCCACTTCAGACTATATATACTTTGGAGTTGCCCAGATGTGAGTTGACATAGCTTAATTACGGAGAGACTACTTGATTTTTCTTTTTTTTTTTTTGGTGAATGCCCTACTCTGGACCAAGAAGACATCAGCCAGACCTAATTTTCCCAAATCCGTTTGAGACATCTAAACATTTTTGCTGATTGGAGAGTCAACTGACCCTAGGAAAGAGATGGCATTAGTTTATGTTCTGGATAAGTCTGCCTGACTCTTTGAGTTCTTAAACCAGTGATAGTGACACCCTGTGAAGTCCTCACGTTTTTAACTACTTTAAAGTCCGCAAGGTTACAGCTATCCTTGTTGTTTTTAACATTTTCTGCATTGCAGCTTTTCAAATAATCTGCTTTGATATAAGTTTCTGAAATGGCAGTTTTCTTGAGAAATGACCCTTCTGTGATCTGCTCTCTTGTGACTCACTGCTAATTGTCATGTTATCAAATATTCTTCCCCATGACTATTGACCAAAATGACATCCTGTACCCTAAACTATCATTTTAATTTTCAGAGGAACTGCTTTGATGGTTTTCATTTGTGTTTGTCATGCATTATAAATCATATAAATATTATAACTTGTTTTAATACTCTTATTGATTGTGGATTATTATAATATGGAACATGATATATTAAAAAACATGTATAAGTGCTCCTTTTGTCCCAAGTGCTAAACATATTACTCACTGTTTGCTATGTTGATTAATTATTAGTTTACCTAGAAGCAGGTTTTGTCTGCATTTTGTTTGTTGTGTGGAGTTAGTCTCTGTATACCCCGATGTCTTCACTAATTGACTCTAGTCATTAAATCATCACTGAATAATTTAACTGAGTGATTTTTGTATAGCATCTGCAGAGTGAACGTCACAAGGCTTTCTCCAGGAGTGATGAGTACATGGTGGTGGACCAACTGGTTTCTGCTTTGCACTTCAGTTTCCTTCCCATCAAGGCTAAAGCCTCAAGGTAATTTTTCCTTTTCAGTCACGGCATAAAAAGGAAACTGATCAGTTTTTTGTTTTGTTTCCACTCAGTTAATTTCTGCTTTTTCTCTATAGGCCAAAGTGCAGTGTATCCTCTGTTCTTTTGGTACCTGAACCATGTGGGGAAGCTGGCCCAATTCTTCAAGGAGATGACAGTCCCTCACAAACCATTAAGGAAGAGGAGGATTTGATTGGAGATGCATCTGCAGAATCATATTTGGGAAACATCTGTGTACAAGGAAAGAAAAGGAACTGCTACACTTACTCGGACAGCTCCAAGCACAGGTTTCTGGTTTGCAGAAGGACAACTAGACGGAAGCTTTCAACTCCAAAACCTGAGCGGATCACCAGTCCTCAACTGAATTCAGAAAACACTCACTTAGATGGGGAATTTGTTGCCTCCTCTCCTTCCAAGGAAGACTGTGTTAGTTTTGTCGGCAAAATTCCTCACAAAGACACAAACAGCTCAGTTTCTTACTTGCTAGGTACAAACTTTCGAAGTGAGGCATCAGCGAGCAACTTCAGTGCAGTGACACATGGACCTGAGGATACAAACAAGGATGCTATTCTGTCTGAGTCTGTCCATGAACTGAAAACATTCTCACAGACTGAAAACATTTTCTCTGAAAAGGAAGAAGAAATCCCTTATATGCCAATAGTGTCTACACTGCAAAAAATTGAGAGAAAGATCAAAGTTTATAAGCACAAAAGACGGAAAGTGGACACAAACCTTGAGTCTGTAGAGCAAGGACCTGAGAACTCGCTACTGAAACTTTGGGAAATTTTCCAGTCTAGCGACGACATGGATGAGGAGTTTCTTGGCTTCATTGACTAGATGAAGCCAAGAAACTACTGTTTGTACTGTAATCCCTAAAGTGACTTAAAAAGTTTTATTTAATGCCAAGATAATTGGAAAAAGAACCGTCACTAAAATGTGATATTAAGAGACTTTAAAGACTAAAAATAAAAAAGTAAATACCTTTACTGAACTTTTGACAAAACCTTTTTTTCAAGAGCTCAGGTAACCCCTCAAAAAAAGGAAACCTAAGCACAAATGTTTCACCATTCTTGAAACAAAAAAACAAACAAACTTGCATGTATGTCTTTAATGGGTTAAAAGCCTGAAAATCACATTTTTTGTATAGTAAAAATTTAAAATTCTATCCCATTTCACTTTCTTTTTCTTTCAATTTTTGTGTTTCTGAGGTTGAAAACTGCCAGATTGATTATTGCTTTGACTTTAAGATGTGTTTTATGAAAACTTTAGTTTTAATATTTTAATTAGTATTATTTATTTCTGATTTTGATATACATTTTCTGTGAACCTGATGTGGAAATTAAAGAACGTTTTCAAAGCTTATTTTTTACCATGATGTCTTTTTACGGTGTCATTTGACATTAGTTAAAGACTAGCTCTAAATTGTTAGTAAAACAAACTGATTTTGTAAACACAAACTTTAGAAATCAAAAGCTAACAAGAGTTAGTTAATTTACTAACTTGGTCGATATACGGTCTAACTCATCTGATATCATGAGGTATAGTTATGACTTTACACCTAGTTCCAGATCTAGCGCCCCTAGTGGCTAAAAGGTATAGTGTTGCCTTTTGCACCTGGAACTCACCCTTTGCCCATCATTTATGCCATTTTTGCCAATCAAGTTGAGAATGTGGGGACACTGATTATTAAAAAGGGTGGGCAAAATATGAGCAACCATTAGATTTACAATGGTAATGGAGACTGCTCAGATCTGTTGCAGATGTTTTACTTAAAGCTCACGTCAATGAGGCTTGATTTGCAGATTAGATAAGAGTTAGGATTTTCTTATCTGTTCTTGAAATGTTCTAGATTGAATCAGGACGTGTTGCCACATCAGCTCTTTAAGCCTTCATGTTGTGGGCAAGGTTCTAAATATGCAATTTCATGATTTTAAAGTGGCATAAGACTTGGCAGTAGCTTAAGCAAATTAACCCAAGAAGGGTTTCCCTATTATCTTCCCTATTATCCCTATTATTATTTTTTTTTAATGAAACATATGCTCCAGGGAATCCAGGCAGCCCCTAGAGCAGAGATGACCTACTTATCGGTTTTAGTTTACCTAAAAATCCATTTCTAGTAAGTATCCCATTCCTCAGGTTAATATTTTAACCTCTATGCCAGTACAGAATGCAAAGTACCAAATATAATGAGAAAGATAAAATACTAGGCCATATCCAATACAGATAGGGCAAAAGGGCAATCACCAAATGACTTCAAAACCCATAAAAGCACAACTGATTGGAAAGACCAGGAAAACATGCAAATGAGTGCAGTGTCATACAAAGGATTGCGGCATAACCTCAATAACTTCAATGTTTTCCAGGCCAAGGACCCCAAAACTGATGGCGAGATGGAGTGGGGACCCCATAAGTATATATATTGTGTGAAATTGTGTTATATCAAACTGGTCCTGTAGTCACTCTATTACAGATGGGGTAATGTAATGAAAGTCAATTTCTCGCTGGGATTATTAAAGTATTTCTGATCCTGATTCCTGGTTGATGGGACAGGTGTTGTGAAGGAAACGGTGCCCAGCTTGAAAGAGCTCCTGTGTGTCGCTGAATGTGTGCATTGATGACTGAAAGGCATCTTCTGCTTCCATTTATCCGTTTACTACAGTGTGTTGAATTCATGCTAATGTGTATTTAAAGACATTTCAATTAGTAGAAAAAAATAGCAGGGGGAAATATATAAAAAAGTCTAATCAACCAAAACTTTCGCGACCCCCATGCAGTACCTCTGTGGACCCCCTAGAGGTCGCGGACCCCCTGTTGAAGACCTCCGATATAGATGGTCTGTTCTTTCTGCTGCCTTCTAGAAAGAGGCTATGAAGCATCCGATGCAGATCCAGCAGATTCCAGAACAGGTTCTTCCCCACTGCCAATAGACTGCTAAATGTTATGTAAAATGGGTTATTAAATTAAAAAAAAACAATCAAAAACAAAACAAACTGAAATGTTGGAACTGTAAATACACAGTCATATGTTTACATCACTTTTGTTCATCACAACGTTTTTATCATTGCTGCTTACTTGCACTTTAGAAAATGAAATAGTCTAGAGAATCTTAGACTTAGAAGATGTAGACACATGGGCTACATATTTTTGGCACTAATAGAACCCCATATAGGACATTAAATGAATGGGGAAAAAAAACAAGATTTATTTTTTATATCTTAAATATTGTCTTACTGAAAAATGCTGTGACTGGGAGTTTATTTTTATGCGGTTGGTAAACAATCAGTGAAACAGAAGGCTACCATCTGCGGTGAACTGTTCAGATTTGTTCCCTTAAATGCTGGAATGCAAATGATCTCATCAGCTCTGGAAGATTTAATGGGACATTTTGAAAAACGCCAAAATTCTTTAAAATATGAAAACAAAGGGCTTTTGGTGATTAAATGTATATATTTTTTAATATATATATATTTTTTTTTTTCATCACAGAAGCAGGCCACGCCCTGGTTCGCATTTTCTTTATTGCGTGAAATCAATTCTTCTGTTAAAACCTCACGGTTATAATAAAGCTCATTTAATTTTCCCAATTTTCTCTGAATGGGGGTGGGGCCTTAGCAAGCCCTGGCAGATGATGGAGTGAGTCATGATAATAGCGGGCAGGATTGTGCAGGAATGGCTCTCCAGCATTAATTCACCTCAGAACCAAGCTGAAGTTGGCTTCCGATTCGAGCTTCCCATTCGGGAAATTAATAAAGGGCAATTCCACTTCATTTTTCCCTACCTTCAGCATCTTTAATCTACTCTAATAAAAAAAATATACCTACACATGTCAAACCTGGACTAGTTTATTCTAAACTAGTTTTAGAATAATGACAACCAGGTTTGGGTTTTGTAAAGCCTTTCTCTGATTTGTGAAACTTCAAT
>NW_015151066.1:226898-267999 GCF_000732505.1 Cyprinodon variegatus | reverse complement strand
GGGAAATCGCCCTTTATTCTTTCTCCGAATCGGAAGCAAACTTCCGCTTCGTCACCTCAGATCTCCTCTATCAGCTCCGGAAGCCCGTAGTTTGTCTCCATCCTCCCTTTGCTCATATTTATGCATCAGGCGTCTCTGCAGAGAGACGTTTGGAGGTTGGTGTTTTTAAGGAGGTGTCCCCCTCCCTCTCTGCCTCCCTCCCACCGATCCGCGCTCAGCCGCTCTCTGCGTTCAGACGCGTCAGCGACCCACCGATGGCCCACCATCAGGCGGACTGCTCCAACCAGACCCTCCGCTTCCCCTAGCGAAGGCAGAGCTGCGAGAGGTTCATATTTTGGGATATACTGCATTGCTTTTAATTTCCTACCAAAGAAAGGAAGGTGATGATGCTGAGGATGCCATGGTGGATTTCCCTTTTGTGCGTCTGTGGATTGATCCACGTCGGTCACCAGAGCAGCCTTCATCCCTCAAATGGTAACTCAGACTGTTTGTGATGCAATTTTTATCTTAATATTTTAAATCTTATTTATACACTTTTTTTTTTTTTTTTTTTTTGAGGAATCTGATTATTTACAACCTGAAGTATAATGCCACAATAGGCAGTGAAACCCCATGGAGATTTCATGCATCGCTGCTGGTTTCTTGCACAGGCTGGTAATGAAGTCGGTGTTTACTCTCTGTGCAGGAGACGCCTTGTCGAGCCTGAAGGCTCGTCGGGATGCGGGCAGGTTCGTGGGGAAGGAGGACACGGTGCCTCTCCGCCTCGTGTACAGCAGGCACAGCCACAGGCAGATTACCCACGATGAGCTCAGCACCAGAGTGAAGGCCAGCCCGGGTTCCACGCAGGTACACACCGCGTGTTGTTTTTCTTGTTGTCAAGGATGGATAGAGGAGTCTCTGTCTGGAAAGATGCCTGCAGGACAGTTTGTTTATATCTTGCACACTCATCTCCTCCTCTGCTTGTTGTCTGGGGGCGGAATAACACTTAATAACAAAAAGCAAAACAGACTACTGAAAGATTTAGTCACTTTAGCAATCCTCACTGATTAGATGCACTATCTGGGTCAATATTGCTTTCATAACTTAAAAGATGGTCAAATCCGTTTTAACCTGTTCTCAATTTTCATGTATGCTTTAAGAAATATGCATAACCTGATATTATACTAAGATAAGTCCTGTTTTATCCTTTAATAACCCGAGCTGTTTTTAAGCTGAACTGAATAGTGCAAATCTATTGAAATAAAAGGTGGATCTGGAAATTATACCACATTAAATATTGGTCCGTCCTGGTTGCAAGTCAAAAACACATTAATGCAATTTCAATAAGTTTATTTATATAGCGTCGATTCACAACACATTTCATCTCGAGGCACTTTAAAATTTACCAGATCATACAGTCAAATTGATTCAGAGTTTTCTATCTAAGGAAAACCAGTTGATTGCATCGACTCATTGACTCGAATGCAATTCCTCACATTAAGCATGCTTGTAGTGACAGTGGAGAGGAAAAACTCCCTTTTAACAGGAAGAAACCTCCGGCAGAACCAGGCTCAGTGTGAGCGGCCATCTGCCGAAGCTGACTGGGGTTCAAGGAATTATTTAATAATCGTGACGCAAACTTGTATTAGCAATATAAACATTTTGTTCATTCTATCTCTTAAAATAGAAACACAAAAAACATGTTCATAAATAGTTGATAGCTCTTCATGTGCCACTGGTTTAATTTTTTTTATTACAAACTGTAAAGGTATGATTTGCCTTAGCCTCAGTTTTATATGCATCACAAAAAAGGTCTGATTTTGAGCAACTATTTGAGCGATATTATTCACCTTTAAAGATGTGATGTGGATTCGGGAATGACACCAAACTCAAGGAATAGATTCAATGTTTTACACTGATTGATCTGCCTAAAAGCAAGCTGTTTTTTTCTGTTTAATCTATATCAATTTACCTCTTCACATATTTTCCATTCAAACACTTGCATAGGATGTTCATTAATGGAGGTTGTACCATGCTCTGTGTGTGAACAGGTTAATGAGCTGACAGAAATGCAAATAAATGCCGTATTTTGGCAGATATCATTGTTTTAACAATTCAACAGCCATGTTGGGTTTGAAGTTCTAAGTGAGTGAGAAACCTCTTTTGAATTTGGACAATTTGGAGATGCTGATTCTTTGTGTGAATAAGAAAAAAACAACAGAAAACATGCTAATGTGTTTTAATTTAGTATTAGGTAACCTTAGTATTTATTTACAGATCAGATATTTTTGCCTAGATTGTCCATAAACAGGAGACACACTGCTTTTGTTAAAGTACTAATGATGAAAGACAATTACTATTTTGATAATTCATGTCCAACTGTCCCAGCAGCTGTCTCCTGTCTCTTCATATCTCATCATGTCTCTGTCAAAAGAATATGCAGACATCGTGATTGAAGAGGAAATAGAATGTAATCCAAATATTAGTTCCCCATGTGACTTACATACCAACAGCAGTGTACAAGAAATTAAAAACAAATAAATAATTCAATGTTTTTATATCAAAAAGGAGAAAAAGCACTGGATATCCAGCAGAGGGCGCTAAAAATATGTTTTTTCACATTTTTCTGCTGTTATTTAGTAATTGACTAAATGAAAAATGCACAACTTAAAATTATTGTGAGTGTATTCATCAGTTTCTTTCTGTATCCCCTAGAACTTTTTGAAAATTTTAAATTCTGACTTGCATTTTTTCATTTATTTCAGTTTGTGTTATATAAGTTGTTTTTTGGCAGATAAGAGCACAGCTGGTCGCTTTATTTCTAAGGCATAGTTTTTTTTTCCAACAAGGTAATCTTTTGTTTCTTAATAAAAAAGGAAAAACTCAGTGAAGATGTAACTAAATCACATTCTTTTTGTACAAACATTGTTCAAATAAGTGTTACAGTTCCTCATTGCAGCCCCAGATGAGCTTATATGCAGTTGTACAGCGTTTACACAGAACTGTAAAATGCATTCAAACTGAGGAGGCGGCTTTGAAGTGAGGTGTGGGCTGTGCCGTCTTATCTACAGAGAGTTGAAAGCTGTGATGTCATTTCTACAAAGTTTGATCAGTTTATTGGCTGTTTTTAGATAAATGGGACAAAAAAAAAATCTGTCAAGCAGTTCTTAAAAGGTGTGACTCGTGGTAAGTTATTTTTAGGGTCTTATTGCCTATTTTCAGTCTCACGCACAAACCAGGCTAAATGAGAAGTAGGCGGGGGAGGTGGAGCGGAGTGCTCGTGTTTTTTCTGCGTGCTTTTAGGGTCTTTTTTAGGCCGCTTCTCTGCTTCAGGCATTGATGGCTCTTACAGTTGTACTTAGACAATCTGGAGGGAAAAGTCAGGTCAGCTGAAGTCAGAAATCGATGTAAGCAGAGTCAGAGTTGGTTTCTTAATGATCGTCTGCGCTCTGTCAAGATGCTTCAACTGACCCTGGTTCCTGGTAGCTCCTCGATGTTCAAATTCCCTCTGCCATGACAAATGACATCACCATGTTTGCATTGATATTGGGAGGCACTTAAGTAAAAAACCACATACTGCTTTATGTGCTCTGACTAGGTACTGGCACGCTTCAGTAAACAATAGAGCCTCTGGTCCCTGTGGACATCAGGGGGGTCTGGGTCATTTCTGGGTGAGCACAGGGGCATTTCCTGGAGAGAGAAAAAGTCTCCACCCCCTCCTCCTCTTGATACCTCACCGTTCGATAATAAAGGAAGCCTTAGGGCTGAAGCTGAAGGGGGAGGGTGTTCAAAGGTGTCTTCTGAACCCACAAGAATTATATTTAGTCATTTTCATGAACCCAGTGGGTGTGCAATAAAGCCAGCACCATATGCTTCCCAACACTGAAATAAACCAAGCTCCATCCAAATCGATCAGAAAGGAAGCACTTAATTTCTCTGGTGCATCAATGCACTGCAAAGTAACCAGCTTCATGGGCACAGATGTTTCTGAGAAATAAAATTTATCAGGTTAGTTGGTTGTTTTTATATCCCTGTTGGGGAACAGGAGCAATAGAGTTGACAAAATTTGTGAAAAATTGGCTTGTCTGCAAAAAAAAAAAAAAAAAAAAAAGTGGTGGATCAGCTCCAGACAAATAAAATTCACCTTGATGACTTCATGAAAGCAGGTTCCTTCCTGCTGATCCATGCTGCTAAACTAACAAGCAGCCATCCATCAATGTAGGCGGATGGCTGATCCATGTGAATTCTAATGAGCTGCACTGTGAATGTTTGCAGGTAGCACATAAAATGTCTTTTCTGCATTTTCAGATGGAGCATGTATCCCAGGCCACCTTTCAAGTTGATGCTTTTGGAAAAACATTTATCCTGGATGTGGAACTGAATCAGTGAGTATCGGCTTGCTGGTTGTCTTCTAAAGCTCAATTGAATGTATCTAAGCTGCCTTATCTGTCATTATGTTGAGTCAGGACAATTACTAAAGCATTTTGTGAGGATTTTTTTTTTGTTTTTGTTTCATTATATCTGAGGATAGTAATAAATAATGACTTCTGGATGCAGATCAGGTTTAAGTACTGTATCATTGAATAGGAAGTAAAGCAGATAAAATAAAACACTAATAGAATAATATAAATCTTAATAAGCAGTCCAGCATTTTAATAGCTTGAGAAAGAAAGCTGTGGAGCTTTTAGGTGATTCTACCTTTGACACTTTGGTACCCACTCTGATGGCAGCAGATCTGCTCCTTTCTGGTTGTGAGGATAGTGAAGCAGATTCTTGACAATATCAGGACACATCTCTTTTAGGCTCTTCTCACTTCCCAATAATGAGATAAAGTGTTTCAACACACTCTTCACCACAACTCTGTGTGCTGTAAGGATGCTGGCTTAAGTTTCCTCAGAAAGCACTGTCTCTGCTGGACCTCTTTGTCCCTCCATCCCAGAGACAAATTATACCTTGGCCTAAATATTTGAAGTAGCCGGTGAAATATGATAATGCAACAAATTTTACAGTCCACCCAATGTTCAAAATGACATTTCTGGATTAAAAATGTTTCTCATTAAATTTCAGACTATCAAACGTGTATAAAATAAATTGTGGGAATTTACAGTATAAAGTATTTTAACCCCCTTAGTTATTACAAGATTGGTAGAAAGCAATTCTACCAATTTTTTTTTTTTTGCACATAAAAAAGACATTTGATCCCTTATTTTTAAACCCTCCAGAGGGTTATTGAATATTTTCCAGAGCTTTAAACATCTCTCAGGGTGATTTTCAGTCCACCATCCATGAATCTCTGCAGCAGGAGCTGCAGAGATCCATGACTTAAGTGGGAGTGACTGTTTGCAGGGAAGCTATTAGCTGATTAAAGCCTTTTGCAGGAGATTGGTGAGAAGAAAACTATAAGAAGTGGTCTTCCCAGTTCACCACAAACCATGTAGTGGATATGACTACGAGCAAAAACAACACAAGGCAGAAATCTAACACTAAACATCGCCCTCAACACACAAGCCTCATAGTGGGGGTAGTATCATGCTGAGGGAAGAGAAAATAAATGGATCTAAACTCGGAGCTGGTGCTACAATGGAGGGGTTCAGAACAAAACGATAACTGATGAACAGACAGTGTCTGAAATGACTCAGCCCGGGATTTTTTGGGAAGAAATTTTATTCTTAAACAAATCCGTTGATATGGAATTTTGACAGACACCAACTTGAAAAGACTTGCTGCTTTAGGATTCAAAACAATTCTACAAAGTGTTGATCTATAGAGGCTGAATACAGATGCACATCTCAGTTTTATGGATTTATTTAAGATTTATTATGCATTCTAACTTTTCACTGCTACATGTAGTTATTTGCTATTTTGTGTTGGTCTAGGTGTAGGACATAAGATGCCCATGTTATAGAAAAAGGAGGGAAAGGTTAAACAGCAATAAACAGTCTGCTATGAACTATAATAATAGGGGACTGTGGTGCAGAAGAGCAGGATCAGCTTCGTCCTTCTGTGTGGAGTGAAATGTGTCATCCGTTTTCAGTGTCATTTAAAAGGCACATTAATAAAAGTTGTTGCTGTGTGCCAAAGCTGGCTGTTTTAGTCTGAATAGCCATGGTTTATATGTGTCTGAATGTATTATGTGTTGGAGTGCATGCGTGATTTACAGTTTACATCATAATAGGAAGTGATTTACGATAAAGGTTTTACAGCGTCTCTGTCAGACACCGATATTGATCAGAGCAGCGCTGATGGAAAAGCTCGCTCCTCATTTCCTCTGTCCCTCATCCTCTTACTCCTGAAAGGCTTCTGCTTTTTCATCTCTTTTCCACACACAGTCCTCTATAGGCATTGGTGTCCTGAGTCACCAATCAAAATTCTAGCTGAAAGCCTGTGAATGCATACAGCGATGCTTCCTGCTTGTTAATCACAGCGGAAATTGCTCTCTCGATGAACAAAATTTTACAAGAATTCCCAGGTCTGAAAGGGAGCTGTTTCTATAAATCCTCCCACTCCCTGAGTGATCCATCAACCAGTCAGGGCTGTGACTGTGTCACACAGGCACACACAATTCTGCTCAAAAACCTGAAATGATCACTGGAACAAACTGTGCTATAGATTTAGATTTTTAATGAACTATTTTAACTTTTATGATTGAACATTTTGAAAATAATATCTGGTGACAGATGTTTGATATTTTTTGTTTTTATGTTTACACCAATCCACTGAAGAACAACACTATACAGACCTGCTTAATCATATATCCACCTCCCTATTATTTAGTGATTTTTCTTGCTTACTGACAGTTTGGGATAAATTACAGAACATCTGGTATGTTTGACCTAACTTGGAAGAGCTTATTTAAAATGTTTGGTTCCCTGAGGCAGACCCAACCTTTCAAGGATTACTGTACAGATTTTCAGTATATTAAAGAGTAATTCTTAAAGTTTAATGCAAGCCTGCTTTCTTCTTTCCTTAACACCCATGATGCATGATCATTTTCCCGATGAAACGACCTATCCTTTTCCAAGTTTGATGCAAATCTTATTGGAAAGCTTTTAATGAAAATATATTTTCAGATTTTTAGGTAGATTAAAGGCATTTTGTTCTTCTAAAGGAATATTTAATCAAATACAAGTGGGGTAAGGTTAAAGTACTCCACCCTGCATGTATAACTTTAACTCTATGGATTAGACGTAATGTACATGGAATACAAATTTGTGATCCCATTTCATAATGAGATATTCTGTAAGAATTACTGTCATCTACTGGACATTTTACTCACACAAACTCTAAACCATAGTGTGTCACAGCCTTAAATGTGTATTCCGACAACCGTAGCCGCTTTGTGTCCAAAAGCCTGGACAACACAGATGTAATCATGTCATCTGATAATTCATGTTTTAACTCGGTAAAGAGGTTCCTGATTTTTTTGTATTATAGAATAAAACATTAAAGAAAAGAAAGTGTAACAGCACAGACACAGCAGTGCAATGATGTTCACATGGATTAAGTATATATGTTTATTTCTGCTATATGTGCAGTGTGTACTACAAAGCTTAGATGGATGAATTAATTGAATGAATTTTCCCATATAAGTAGTGGATTTGCTGATTTTAACTTACAATTCTCTGCAAGTATTTATTTCTTCCTCTTCCCCAGTCCCTCTAAAGCTCTTGATCTTAAGATCATTTCATTATTGTTTCTCCTACTTTATCCCTCTTTTTTTATGCTTTCTGTCTTTCTTTCCCTACACACCGCTGTGAAAGTGCGCCTTACTTCACAGCCATGCTGATGTTGTTTACAGATAGCTTTCAATCCAGACAGCTGATGAGGATGTGTGGGTGCAAGAGAGTATGGGGCTGTAGCGGAGTGGATCAACAGTGATTTTTGGTCATCTCTATTATCAATGAGTGTCTCTGTAACTGGGGGATGTTTGCTTTGTTCTTCTGTTACTGTGAGCAAACAAGACAGGTAAGCTTTCCCCTGTCTGTCTGCAGGACTACAGAACTTACAGTCATATTTCCTCGTTATTCAGAGATGGTGTTCAGCCTCATACAGTGAATAATGAGAGCGTAGGTGTCCTGTTAGAAATTCATATGCCTTGTGGCTCTTTGACACATGTAGGTTGTTATAGTTTCAGACTCCCAAGATGTGAGACTCAGTCCGACACGCAGGTCCCATCTGTATGTTTGACATACATCAATGATTTCTCAGAAAAGGATTTCAGATTGTTTGGATAAAACCCAGATTATATCTGGCAAAAGTAACATTTTGTACCTTTGCACCCTAACGTAACACTGTTCGTTTTGTGCAGATTATGCAATTTAGAAACACACAAATGCCTAACAATATGGTGGATCTTTATGTTGATAATGTGAACATTTAAGGATCTTTTGACACTTATTTTTCAATGATCAATCCTATAGCAACTAAAGGTGGGGAATTACCATTGTATAGTTGTATGTGCCTCTCTGTGTGAAAAACAGCTCTGTATGTTTACTGTAGTTAAAAGCATTGTATTACAAACCAATATTGGGATTGGATCGAAACCTAGAATAAAAGATCTTAACATAACTAGTGTAATATAATTTCTTTAAATTATTTACAATTGAATAAATAGTTAACCTTCTACCTTTATGGCTTTATTTCTTCAATTCATTGAGGTATACATCTGAACCATAAACTTTGCCCTCGTCTTTCAACAGCAACAAAACATAAAAAGAAAAACATAAAAAGATGTGACGTCAAATAAACAATCAAAGTGTTATATCCGCGATGAATTGTGTGAATACTCAGAAGCGATCAGCATTCAGCTAAAATCAGACATCCACGGTGACTGCAGGAAAGGTGGAAAAAGTAAAAAAAAAATAATAATAATAACTTGTTTAGTGAGAGCTTGAGCAACACAATTCTCGAGCAATTTTAAGTTTTGGTGGCAGTAATATCAGAAAAATCTATCATTCCTCTTTAAAATAAAATAGGGAACTTTATCAACCTGCCCCCTTTGTGAAAAACAAATACTTGCTTGCTTTGTTAAATCACAAATTAACTGCAATGATTTTTTAAGTTAAGGTTTTTAATTACTACTGCTAAAGTTGTAGAATCAAGAAATAACCCTAATGGAGTCCATCTGACAACATTATTATAATATATAGTACATGATACTGACAATGGTATTCAAAAGAATTCAAAAAGCATCAAATCATTCTGAGATACAAAAAAAATAATCAGGAACAAAATTATTTCAAGGTCACATCAATCAGTCTCAAAGGGTTACTAAACTGTGTAATCAATCAATAAATAATCCATGGCAAGAATACAGTGCAGAAGCTTTATAGCTCTGTAATAGAGCTACATACCTGGATAGGTGGCATCCGGGTATGTAGCCGTGTCCCCTTCAACACCCCAGCATAGCCTCTTCCTTACTGCAGATGTCCAGCTCACATTGAGCATAGTCAAAAAATAAGTGTGAAAGCTTTTGATTAATGTACAATAAAAGTTGCTTCTCACAGATTTGTTAACTTTACAGCAGAATTAGGTTTTATCAACTCTTTGGATGTTTTACAGCTCTGATTTTTACCATATTTATGTTCCATAATCTTACACCTATTGATGGAGTTTATTAGTGTTCCATTCTCAGTTTATTTTTATTCATTACCTCATGAAATATTCTTTCTACATTCCCTTTAAAATCTCCCCACCTCATTTACTTAATATAACTTATTATAACTGTCCAAAATGAGATATTTATATAGCTATAATGTTTTCTTTCCATACGGTGTGTTGAGTGTATTTTTGCTGTGCTTATTTATTCGTTAGAATGAATAGAATTATAAAGGTCTATTGAGAGAGAGAGGAGGGAAGCGGGTTTTGTGCTCCTTTATGGTCTTTGTCCTCCATCCTTAGCAAGTCCTGCAATTTGCCATTCATGGGACTGGAGCGTGCTGCTTTGGGTTGGGGGTTGCCCCCTTTTTTAATCATCTCCTACACACACCCACACACACACACGTACGTACATGCACTACATTGCCCTTGGTTGCCCCACACCCACTCTCCTCTCAGTTTCACCCCTCCCACCCCCACCTGCTCTGTCTGAATAATGGATGGTGCCGTAGCATTAATGAAGATTGCGTTCGTGTCTGTCTATGGGTGTTTCTGTGTGAATTGGGGCTTTGGTTTCTACTCTGCCATATATAAAATTCATACAATTCACCAAACTGATCAGCTGGCGTATTCACTGCTATCATAACTGCTGAACTACCTTAACATTTCAACAATAGCTCAGCCAAGAAGAAGTTTAACAATATTTGCTAGTTGGCTTGTCACAGGTATTAGATACTGGTACATTTTATTATTAAGTACTGTTATCAAAGTTTTCAGTCAGTAGTATAGAAGAATTAATTTCCTTTTAACAGAGTCAATTATTTTACATGCATCTAAACATTATGTACAGTTATGTATGATACATTTAATTAAAAATGATTTTCATGTGAGGTATGTGTGTTTTTATATACATTTCATACATCTATACATCGATCTAGTGTTGTCATTTCTGCTTTTCCTGCATGCAGACATTTCTTCATTCTAATTTTGGAGACAATTATAAGCAATGTTGGATACATTATTTATCTTGGTGATGGCTGTGTGAGCATTTGAGTGTCTGTACAATGCTTTTGGGAGGAGCTTTTACTCTGTAGCGTCCGGATACACTCGCGTGATCCTTCAGGCGGCCTCTGGGGCTTTGACAAACATCTTGGTTCAGCGGTTTGATGAATGTGTTCACATGACTCGTGCTTCACTGTGAAGGAACAAGTCATCAATAAAATGTAATCCTGCAGAGCTCTAGCTGCAGAGTCATTGCGTGGGTTGGTGGGTCTCAGGTGCATAAGAGGCACCTAAAGTGTCTTAATTAGAGATAACAAGAATAGATTGACAGGCATGAGGCTTAGCGGATAGAGGGGGGATCAATACTTGGGAGAAAAATTAAGAGAATGGGAAAGAGGACAAAAAACACTTGTTTACGGTTGGATAATTTTACACTCTGATATTGGAGTTGCTAAATACAGTTGGAGCTATGTTGTGTTGAGGAGTGGTTTAAAGAACCTAAGTGAAGGCACAGATTAATCAAATATTTGAGGCAAGACTTAAATAGCTGAGACACTACAGACAAACCAAACAAACTGCTCTTAGGCAACGTTACATAACTAACCATGAACCAGAATGCATTCACCCTGAGGTAGAGGGAGCTGATTGCTAACAGGTGAAATGGGGAAACGGAAACATTTGAAGATAATGTCAAAAACTACTAAAAATGGGAAAGGACAGCGAAACAGGAGAGATGCCTTTTATAGAAACAAACAACCTAGATTCCAAACAAAAGATATCGATTAAAAAAACAAAACAATAAAATGCTATTTTTTAAGATAAGAGAAGGAAAATCCAACATATTTCTCTTTTAAGTTTGGAGACATAGTGCACATTGTAACAAGGAGAGAGGAAGTCAAGCAGTCGTTGTTTGTCCTCTGTGCTGCCAAATCAGGTAGTTACAGCGCTGCCAGGGTTGGCTTTGATTGGGGGAACATAACATTTACAGATCAAATGTGAAATAGTATTGAATTTGACTCATATTATCCATCTGCAGGTGGATCTGCAGACAGTCACACTGAAGTGGGCCAAGACAGCTTATTCAAAGACAGCTTCCACATTTTCTACACTCTTTTCCTTATTTTCTTCTATCAAAATATATCCATTGCTGTTTTAGCATCACTGCCACTAATAACAGAGATCAGGATATTCCACCCCCAAAAAACAGGAATATTATAAGCTTGCAGGATTTGCTTAGGAGACCCTTTATTTTTACTATTACATCCAGAAATATATTTCACTTATGATAGTTATTGCTGGTAGGTGGCTTTAAGTAATTGTGGAAATTGTGAGAAATATGTTATTGTTGTGCTTGCTTTGACCTTTTATCGTACTTTGATCTGCAGTTTTAGAGAGAATTTATCTCCTATAATGTTTGGCAATCCTCTAATAGTCTAAATGCTTCTGGGATTTATGATTTAAATCATTACCCAAATGCAGAACAACCACAGTCCACATGGCCTGCATTGGTATGTACTTATTTGAGCATGCTTCCAGGTTCAAATGTTTACATTAGTCTTTTGTCTTTTATTATTTATGGTGCTTGTCCACCATGCAACATCTCACACTTTTATGTTTTCTTTGCCATTTTATGGCACTTTCATTATATATTTGGTAAGAAAATTTTACTGATGATCTCTCCTAGCCACACAAGTAGCCTGCAACCTGCCTTGGATAATAAAGATGCTGCAGTTGCCTCTGGTTTGTCCCTCTGCTGTTTGCATGTGAACTTTAGATCTTTAAATAAAAGAAGTCCCATATCCAACATGTCCATCATTCATCCATGTCTGTCCTCACTTTTCAACATCCCAGATCTGTCCCCTCCTCTCCAACCTTTATTCCCTCCTCTTTGTTTCAAGGTCTGTCCTTTATTACGCAGGCCTATGATCTGATTTACTGTGAACTCAATGAGGAACAAAAGAGGGAAAGAGAGATGAGTACAAAAAGAAAGGAAGTGGAAGAGGAGGCATGGGGAAGTCCTTCATGGTCCTGTGAATCTTTATGTGAGGTCTAAAAAGGTTCAGCACATATGAAGAGAAATACGAAGCAGAGGTCGTTGAAATAGTTCCAATATCTCTCCTCTCCCCACTCTTCTCTTGTCCTCTCGCCTCAGGCTAGTATTTTTCTCCCTGATGATTCATGTGTCATCATATCAGTTTCACACTGTTGAATCTTTAGGCTCATAACTGTCACAGGGGGAATCGGGTGTGTGTGTGGGAATTTAATGCTCACAGTTTATTTCAGAACACGTTTACTCAGACGCTCCTTTCACATAAAGAACTATGCAGTTAAACTCTGCTCTAAGAGTTTATGTTTACATTGGGTTTTATATGTATAGACGAGAGCAGAGTAAGTCACATGGATGAGACCAGCTCCCTTTAAACAAGAAACTGATGCTGGATGCAGAAGACGTCACGTTCAACAGTTTCTAAAATTAGAACCTTTCTATCACTTTGATTATTCTTGTGCAGATGTCTTTGTTTTATTGCACTCCTGGAGTCAGATGTTGATTAGTAGTTTGTCTATTTTTGATGCAGCTAAATGTGCATTTTGCCATCTGTCAAGCGTGGTGTATTGTTTTAAATGAGCATCAAGGTTTAAAATCTAATCCAGCATTGAGGTTAACTCAATTGTTCAGATAACGTCTCTAGAAGGTGGTATTATTATTTGTGTTGCTTTGTTAACATGAGATAACAAAATATTTTCTTGTGGAAACTGGATATTTATATGTATAAGCTTAGTCTACCTAACTTTAGAGAAGCCACAAATACCAAACAGGCTTGAACTAAAACATAAAAAAAAAGTTCTGCTGAAATGTTGCAGCAATAACATTGTAATAACATTGCTTTATCTCCTGACTCCTAAGAAAATCAATTTGGTGTATTTTTCCTTGATTTAAGAAGGTGAGGCTTTGCCAATTAAATTATTTATTTTTAAAGTAAGAAAAAAAAAAAACAATATTTTATTGCAAGTGCATACTATCTAAATATCTTATTTTGAATGTAAAAATACTCATTCCGTTGGAAGACCATCTTATTTACCTGCTCTAATTAAGGGAAAATACAGATATTGTATGTATTACTTATTTTTAGATCAGTTCTTGCAGTGTTCACCAGGGGTGCCCAATGTGTGGTCTCGGACCCATTTGCCACCTCTGAAAAGTTGTTTTTTGCAGCCAACATCCCTAAGTCAAGAATACTAAATATTTGTGCCAGACCTGGGAATATCCAATTTTGCATTTAATTAACTAATTTATTAAACTATTTCTAAATGTAATGACCCAAAGGCCGTTGTTGTTGAAAATGGACAATTTTTGTTTCCTAGGACTAGAAAAAATAAATCTGTTCCCCTCTCCCCAGACCTAATAAAGCAAACAAACCAAAAGCCTTTTGATGCTTTAGATAAACAATGATTCTCATATCCACTTCATAGGAAATTTTTGAGTTTATTAGTTTTATTGACTTATTGTGTGCTTTGCTTTTTGTTAAGGTGGTAAAAAAATATATTTCTGCAGCCCATGGCCACTTTCCACTTGATGATTTTGACCCATGTGGCTAAAGATTTGGATCCTATACAGTGATGATTATTTACTCACCTCAACATCCCAGAGGCTTTAAGTGGTTTCATCTAACTTTCTTTTTTAAATGGTCAGGTGATCTTTAATTTTGAAAAATGAAATACGAGATGTCAAAATACTGCAAAACTTATTTTAATTATTTCTTTTTTTAAAGAGAAGCAAATCTCCATTTGACAATGATTACTTTAATGTATCTGCCCTGTAAATAGTTTGATAAATACAGAACATTAAAGCTTCAGACGGTGCATTTCATTTCTTAGCATTTAAACCAATGTAAGTCCTTAGATGTTTCAGTTTCAAATCAAGGCTAGATTAATTTAGATCTGTTCCCTAAGGGACATCATGATACTAACATAGCCTGTGCTTTTATTTTAGGACAGTGATTGAAATATCCTAATAGACCCATTTTGCTTACTGAAGCTTAGGTTTTGAAATGTTTGCCCCATTTTTGTTCTATAATTTCTTCTGTAATGCTTAACGAAAAATACTTAAAGTATGGCTTACTGTGAAACATAGATTGTTTCATCAAACCTACCAGTCTTTAAACTAGTTGAAGCTGCATGATAGATTTGGAGCAAAGTTACAAGCAAACAGATAGATGTGTGACGACATGAAAACGATTTAAGCACTATGGCTGGAAGCACAGTAACTGTAACCTTTCCTAATTCGGCATGGATTAAATACCCATCCATACTTAGACATACTAACTTCCAACAAAATCACTGTCATTGCATAATTAAGGAGTTGAATCTCTTTGGCTTGTGCACTGCACCCTATGTATTAACTTATGGTTGCAGTGGAGGAGGATGAAACAATTGCATTTAATTTAGCGTTTGAGTTATATTTGCTTCCATGGGACTTGTTTATGAGCTATAGTATTCCCTCTGCAACTGGGGGAGAATTCCCATTGAGTCTTCGGGTGAAATGGCATGACTGAGAAGAGGTTGAAGAGTGAATGAATTATAGCTTGGAGACCCTTAATGAGGCCTCAGTGGGAGAGACGGTTGATCTAAACATGGTTGAAGGACTGTAGGCAGGTGAAAGCAGCTGCAGCCTTTTCTCTGAAGAAGGGTCTTTCCTCCTCCTTCTCCATTACTTATGTTTTTTTTTTTTTTTTCCCTGGTTTCCCCCATCTTGCTGCGTCAACCTCGGCCAACGAGCTCAATCCTTGTTTACCTTTGAGCCTCTCTTCTTTGGCTCCCCTCCGTCCTCATTATGGACCACAGACAAAGTGCATGCACAGGTGTTTGTGTAGCATTTCCCTTTTGCTTTCAGGCTAAAAGACAAATTCCTATGAAGAGACCTATATGATTACTATGGATTGTGCAGATTTTCTGGAGATTTGTGTTTTTTCTAGATGGCTGCTGTTGTTTGTGATATTGGGGATGCCATATTTAGTAATGGGAGTCTTTCAAAAGAGCGTGGGAGAGAATTAAAAGCGCCTGCAACCCCAGCTCTGTGGCCAGTCCACTTCTACTCAAGCATGAACATCCTGCCAGAGTGGCCTTTTAGTGCCCTGTTTTTTCATCTCAGTGCTTGGTAACAGATCGTGAGAGGAATTTTAGAGGAGAAACGAAATTTGATGTGTGTGTGTGAGGGAGAAAGATATCTCAGGAGATCAAACAGGGCTGTCACTGTGGATTTCTTTGCCCATAGTTTCTCACAACAAAAAGATTTAAATGTTTGAAGGCAATGACAGGCAGATGGTTTCACTGCGCTTAATGCTCAAGTCATTTAAAGTTGCATAAGGCTTTTTGGATGATTTCTAAAACTAAGGCCCTATTGCTGCTTCTTTGTGTGTCTGTGTATGAAGGCTTGTTGAAACCAAAGCATAGGGAAGGAAAAAAAAACCCTCCTCTTTTAATGTTTAGTGCTGTACATAAGGTGCAACATGTTGTAAGGTGAGTTTGGAGTGTCTGTGGACCTGGGCCTGAAACCTCCTGGGTATGACTGACAGCTGGATCCTGAGTCTCCAACAGATGCTATTTTGGCAGCAGAGCAAAGAGAAATCCTTTCCGCTACGGTGGAAGATAAAAAGATGATTGAAATATGCAAAGAGCCAAGAGAGAAAGAAGGTCACAAACATCGAATGAGGGGCTAAAATGATTTGTTCTGTAGCAACACAGCATTAGCATTTAGATATGATCCAGATATAACAGATATGTGTGAACTGAGGATATTCAAGTATTTAAATTACAGGGAAATGATTTTAACTACTCTGTATTTTGCTCTTAAAGGGACAGTTTATTTTTTTAGGGGACAGGGATGCTGGTAGTCTGTTCCAGAAATCATTGAAAGCGAGAAAATTCACACTTTTATTTGGGGAAATTTGCTTGCTGACAGAGATTTTAAGACCAGCCCGAACAAGATTTTGGGGGCAGTATTAATCTATTTTTGATGAAGAAGGGAAAAAAGCAAGAAGAAGAAAGCCTGTCTCATGGGGTTTCTGTTGCTACTTAGGTACTCAAATGTAGCTGTGCGCCTGCACCTCTTCACTACTGCATGTAGCCCCAACAACATTTTTCTATTTTTTCTTTGGTTTTGAGCTACTCAGTTGTTTTTCCTCTTTATTTTCTTTTACCCGAATGAGCGGATATTACCTCACCTCGTCAGGATATTACCTCACCATTGGCAGAAAGAGATGGTGCGAGTTAAAAAAAATAAGAGAGGTATTACGTAACAGATGATGTGGGGGGATATCGTCTGTGAGTTCACACTGTAGTGATTCTCTTCAGAACCCATGCTCTGATTTTAGGAGGTTTTCTCCCAATATGGGTATTTAGTTTTTAAAGAACCCAACTCTAAAGTTGTTACTTTGAGAAAATTAGTGAAATTGCTCAAATAAAGAAAAGCAAAAGTCCTAGTTTGAAGATCCTACAGCTTCATGTTGATCTCAGTTTTTCACTATTCTCTTGTCTTCTGAGTAATCATAATTCAGTTTCACTTTTAGTAATGTATTAGCTTTTAAATTTAATGATGACTCTCCTTAATCTACCAGGGTCTTCGAATGACACTTGTTTGGCTTTCTGCTAAATTATCCTTTTTTCAGAGTTCCTTATGATCAGGTAACTGATGCAAATGTAAAAAATGGGAGAGATTTAATGTGAATCTGTCAACCCTATTTTATTTAATTTACAATATAAAAGACTGCTTGGGTTTAATTTTTTTACAATACATATTGAGAAATTGGACAGAACTGAAAACAGCGACAGTAGCTTTGACAAACACTGAAATGTACCTCCAATATGTCCAGACACTTCACTGAAAATTAGTAAAATGTCAATTAAAGTCCCAACTGGTAGAAAAAAAACTAAAAATCATGAGGGAGAATTTATTCTTTGAAAACAAAAAAATAAAGAAACCTGCACTCTAGAGCTTTGCATAGTGTTGTTTGGTGAGTTAACACATATTATATTGTATTAATTATATTTCTATTAAACTCTGAAGCACTTTGGAAATGTTTTTTTTTTTTTTTATAATGAGGTATGTAAATAAAGTGGACTGAATATATATTTATTAGATTTTCTCATGTCAGAGCTAAGCTAAAACAGGTGTTAACATGTGTTAACAATAAAGGCGGGAGATACATGTGGGGGGTGATGGTAGAGTGTTATTCCAGCTCCTTTTTATTCCTTTCTTGTCCATCAAGTAATTTATTCAAATCCCACCACAATTAACGATGAAATCTGTTATCAGCGTCGTCCATTAGAGGCCTCGTGTCTCTACCTTGCCGCCTCAGTTTGAAGTGCTGCTGCTCCCCCCCACCCCCAAGTGTAAAGACTCAGCATGGCTCCGGATAGAGATCACAAGCTCTGAATCGTAAACACACCTCTCAGCAGAACAAAAGCTTACAGCACCAGGCATTTCAAGGTGGTCTCCCATCCAAATACCATTGGACATAGAAACATATGTGTGCATTAAAAGAAATTTATGTTGTCTGAAGACGCATAAAGACATACAGATACATAAAGACTTTACCGTGTTAGATCAGTAGTGGTGTTAATGTGATGTTGTAGCTGATCTTTTGTTCCTCGAAACATCCTAACAGCAGAGCATATAGTGATATCTGCCTGGGATTTGAGCTGCATACTCAGACTATATCCTCCTGTTTTCTAAATCTCAGACTCACATTCCCTGTTTCCTGAGCAGTTACTCCTCTATTGATGATTCATCAGTTTTTTTCCATTTCATCTCTCTCCACCCCTTTTATCCACTTATATTTTATGGCAACAGCAAACTGCCCATCAGTGCAGAGAGCATCCCCTGTAGGTGAGTGCTTTTGTATTAGAGGTTGGATGCGGATATAACATCTCGGGTAAAAACCTTTTTGCTTCCTCTGTAACTTTCAGCACCTAATCCGGATTCAAGAAATTTTTTATTACACATTTTTTATTATTATTTTTTTTAATATTGAAGCACCCTCCATATTTTTGCTCTCCTTTGTAAATATCAGTCAAGTAATAACATATATATTTTATCGTAGCAGGAAAGTTTTACCCTGAAATTTTTGAAAAATACAACCTTAGGTATGAATATATTTTTCATATAAAAAAAAAATCCCACCATAAAAAAAATATATATATTTTTCCAAGAAATCAAACTCATCTTTGGCCATAACACTTTTTTGTAAAGAGAGCGTAAGTAAAACAAGATTTTATGAACTGATCCTCACAGTGACACGTAAAAGTCCTTAACACACTCTTGGTAGCCAAAGGCACAACTGCTGCTGGTTACTTTCAGTAAATCTTATTATATTTGATTTATTTCAAGTTAAACTACTTACATTATAAGAAAAGAAAATGTGAAAGTTTGTGGTAGAAACTGAAATGGGCTCATGTAAAGAACCAAACAGCAATGAATTGGTTATCTTTTTTAGCTCACATTGAGAAACAAAGTTTATCTTTTTTATCAAAAGAAATATTTCTTTAGCATAAATATCATGTTTTATGTAACAATCGACCATAACACCACAAAAATTAAAATACCTGAACTTAAGGACAGACATGGATAGAGAAACCAGGGGCAGCTTTTGCATCTCGTACATCCAGGGCAGATAGCAGGCTACTTGTGCTGCTATGAGGAGTTTCATTACCAAATATGTAATGAAAGTGTCATAAAGTTGCAACTTAATTTAAGTGATTAAAAAAATATCCAATATGGATCCAACGCCACTTACATGTAGGTCTCAACTATAGCTTTATATAATATGCAAATCTTTTATCTACTATTATCTGTCATAATTTATTCTGTATTATAACCCCACTAATTTATATATAATCAATATCATAACTTTCCTTTATAATCTATATACAGTTTTCATGTTTATTTCTTTTATAGCTTCTTACAGTTGCCCTTTATAGTCATTACATGCATAGTCTCTTTGCACATGTAAGTAAATATTTATATTCTGTATAGCACTTCTGGATAAATGCAAACTACAGCAAAATAATTTTCAGACTCTTTTTTCAGTTAGATATTGACGACACTTTCATGTAATCTTCATACTCATTCGAGAATGTTGCTCCACATATCTAAACGAAAATCAGTAATAAGTAAATAACCACATATTATAAATTTCAAATATCTATTCAAAATATAATATGACTTGACAATAAATAAATGAAGAAATAATTAGGTTAGGTTTAGAAAAAAAACAATGCAATATTTGCATCCCATTAGAGCTAAAAGACTTACACAAAACATTTTGTTGTGATTTAAAATGATTATCTGTTTCAGCAGCTGATCCAGGGATTCAGAACCAGCATTATAAAAGGCTCAGTACTCTTTGCCTTTTAACCTAAATAATATTCCATGATAAATGTCCTTTTAATAGTTTAGCTAATGTATTACCAATTACATGCAGAATGTGAAAGTACTGAAAGATCAACATAAATATAGCGGTAGGATCCAAATTTTTTTGTTGTTAATAAAAAAAGTTATTTCTTATATCTGTTTTGACACTATGTTTTTTGGTCATTTAGTTATGTTTCTTTGTTTCTGGTTAGTTATGGTCCATTGGGGTCGATTAATTTTAAAAAAATAGTGTCAATGGTAGGACCAGCATTCATCTTGGGGGGGTGTATGTTTTTTTTTTTTTTTAACCAGCGCAAGAGAAGCATGGAGAAAATGTTTGTCCTTTTCCTTGTCTAAGGAGAAATAAACCAAAACAATAAAGGAGTTTACCTGGAAAATAGTTTTCTTTTTGCCTAAGTAAATTACTTGACCATGGTGCTTCTGTGGCCCTTGTGGATTTTTTTTGTGTGGTCAAAGCTGGGCGGCCACGACAATAGATTAACATAGATGTAAGTAAGATGTGATGAAGCTAAGTTGCTCCCCCAAAGTTGTTAAATTTAGGCATAAAATTCATAAAAAAAAGTAAATCCTGATAGATTAGTTAATGTATTTTTTATAACACTTAAAAGAAGAAATCAGAGCCAAGGCTCTGAGTGCATGGAACGAGTGGTGGCCTAGTGGATAGGGCACTGCGCTTAGATCCCAGAGGTTCTGAATTCAAGCCCCACTTATACAGGCTGCTACTCTGGGTCCCTGAGCAATGACCGTTTACCCCACACTGCTCCCTGGGCATCGCGCAATGGCAGCCCACTGCTCCCCAAGGGGATGGGCTAAATGAAGAGATTTCATTTTGTTGCTCTGTACTTGTGACAGTGTAATGACAATAAAAAAGCCGAAGAAAAAAAAAGATTTCTACTGTAACTGCAGTTTTTAGGATGAACCATCTATTTATAGCTCTGTGATAATGTTTATTTTCAGCTTTAGGAACTCATCTCAGAAAGTAGCAGTTTGGTAGAGAGACTCAAAGTGTTTCTCGAGTGGATATTTTATAGTTTTCCAAGCCTGGCTTGGTACCATACAAGGGAACTGCAGGGGACATAGATCACTGTTAACAGTGGAGATCACCCCAGGTCACTAACAAGGATTTTGAAAGCCCTTTGTTTTTATAAAAGCAACACCGATACCTTGATACTATTGGTGTTATATAATTTTCACACTGTGTAAACATATTTCAAGGCCTTATACTTACTTAGCAACATGGAATATACAGTGGACAGGACACAGAAATAATAAATGCTAGAGGTCACGTTCGAATCTTTGCAGAAACAAGATCTTAACCTGTGACCTGTACGTAGGTTTTTGAGCCAAAAGATTTTGGGAAAAAAAAAAGAAACATCTCTGTCCTGTTTAAGGATGAGAGGCAACTTTGGCCAAAACACACACACTAAGATTTCAACATAGCATTTGGTCACACGCATACACACTTAGGTAAATCAGAGCCAAACAGGCACATATATTTCACAAACACTCACACACATCATGGTTCAGGAAAGTATAAATAGGGCTCAAATAGAGGGCCATATTCAGGGGAAAACTGACATGTCTGATGGTGTAGCGCTGAACTTATGAAGTGTTTATGACAGCTGTAGGAATTTGAATTGTAAACAAATGTTTCCCCCCTCTGGAGGACAAAATGGTGTGAATAATTTTCAAGTGTTCTTCTTTCTGTCATAAGAGAATTCTAACAATGAGCTTCCACAATACATGCTTTCACATCTCCAAGACAATTCAGAAACAATAGTTTATATGCTAAAGATAGGACAAATCCTGATTACTATGCTGCATTCCGTAGTGGGTGGGTGTGTGAGCAGTAAAGCTCATTCATCTCTGTCTCGGTTCGGATGTGTAGAGTGGATCTCCACTGGGATTCTTTGGTCCAGCTCTGCTGAGAAGGCACTCATGCAGTCCAATTTCTACTCATTTATGCCACTCTCTGTCCTTCCTTCATCCTCTGTGTATTTCCTGCCTTTTGGTCATTCTGCATTTTCTGCTTCCTTTCCTACTCACCTTGGTTTATCCCTCCCTCCTCTGAGACACACATTCTTACATAACATTTTTTTTAAGCCTGGACTTTCCGGTATATTACTATTTTTATGTAGGTTTTGTTAGCTGAAAATAGAGTTGTCTCTTCCTGCGGCTCATAATTAGGCAGGCTGAGTGCTACTGTAAAACACAAGCATGCCTGGGCTACAGAGATATATATTTATTGTTTTTCTTTTCTTCCTTGTTTTGCAGTGACCTCCTGTCTTCTGGGTACGAGGAGAGGCATTTATCAGAAAATGGGAAGATCGTCGTCACCAGCGTAAGATAATACAAATCATTTACATTACATTATTGAGCTTCTGAGGGGGTGAGCCGCCGCAGTTACAACTCAGATTTTATCATGAAACCGAGATGTCATAGTTTAATTAGGAATGAAAAAAAAAGCTTCAATGGGAAGTGATTTAAATTTGAAAAGATCACCTTCCTATATAGTTTGAGCTACTGATGACACAACAAACTGTTTCAGTGACATTTAAAAGTCATATGTTGGCACCAGTATAGATGTAACATGGATACAGACTTAGAGATGTACATTCAGCCTCATTAATATATAAATGAATGTGTAATAGTAAGGTGCAAAGAAAATAAATGTTTTTTGTAGCCCTCAATAAGGATTTTGGATTATCACTATTCATATCAGAATTGGTCTGAATTTTAATTGGATGGTTTCTTTTGTAAATAGAGATGAGTTAAGTCTAATGCTGGTTAACTTGAACTACTTAAGACCAGTTCTGATATGGATTACCGTCATGGTGTGTTTTAGTTTCAACTCTTTTGAGACAATAGTTCACATCAGATAAAGGAAAATAGTTTGGATCTGGAAATAAGTTGCAGAATCACCAGTCTCCACATTGAACTAAGCTTAAAATTAGGCCCGGATCTCATGGAACTCGAGTTCTGCATTTATGTATTATATATGCAATTAATTGCATTGCAGTATAATTACAGAGGCACTGTTTTTAATCACACTATGTTTAACAAGAGCAGGACACTAAATTTCTCCCTCCAGCCCTTTGGGTGGTGGTTAAACACTTGAAGTGGGTTTGTCGCCACACTGAGAGGTAAAGAGATTTTCTTCTAGCTCACAGATCCATGCATACAAGTAAAAGTAAACACTTTTTCACACAATGGTTACAGTAAGTTCATTTAAAAATGGACTCTGGGAAAGCAAGCCCTTAAAAACCAAACGCCTTGGCTGAAACCTCTATTAACTTGGGGTTAGAGCAAAGGAAAATTGAAATAAAAACGCAAAATGCAATTTTGGTGAAAAATAATCGCAATTTAGATTTTGTTTGGATTAGACCCTGTTTGGATTATACAACAGTCACATTAAATTAAAACTTGTGCTGAAGTTGTTTCCTGTATAATCAATACACCATAGTCTTAACATCTGAACATTTTAAAAGTGTTTGCACTTCCAGAAAGTGCACACATTAAGTCAATAAACCACATTTAAGCAGAAGAGCGAAATCGTCTCTGGTTGACACTCAAACAGCTGTGAGAATTTGTAGTTTTATGGATGATCTGTGGGCTTCTCGATATCTAGTGGCCTGAACTTTAAACTACGTTAAAACCAGATTAAGAATGCTGAGATAATCCTCTGAAATCTGCACAGCTCAGTCACAGGAAACCCACTCAGACGTTGTGTGACACCACACACCGTTAGTGGGCGAGGATTTATAATGATCAGGATTTTCACGGCTAAGCAGCAGATTAGTAGTAAAATCAGATGTTTTAGAGAGAGCGATCCAAATTAACGCAGCACATCTTGTAACAATATGGTCACAAGTAATTATGAGTCATTACAAAGCAGTGAATTAATTTCCATTGTTGATGAATGTCCAGATGATCAATCCATCTATGGTTGTCTACTGTCAGTGTTTTCTTTGTAGTTTAACAAAAAGCAGCAGCCCTTTTTTCTGTTTAAATGGATGCTTTAATAGAGGTTAATTCTAGACAATCTTTGTGTTTGTGTGCAGTGTAAAGGTCAAGTTGTCCAACAGCTGCTGCTTTGATAGATTTAGGCCAGATTTAGATCAGTTCTGCTTGAACAGTACATCCAATAATAGACACAGTACCGTCCTTTTAAATGTGCTATCAGGAGCTGCCTGTCCACAGGTTGGGTTTAATTGCAGCAGATGCAGGATGGGTGATTTATCATTGCACAAAAAAGTTTTTAGTAAATTTTACTTAGTCTCATCAAATTTTTTTTTTCACTCAGGAAAGATCAAAATGGAAGAAACGTTGCTTTACTTTGTACATTAGTTTGTAGATTATTAATAAATGTATTTTTTATTGGTTAAATATTATAGAATGGATGTATTTTTTTAAAGGACTCATAACCTGGTAATTAACAGTCTTTCTAAAGTAGCTTTTTAATTCATGGTTAATCAATTTTAGGGGAACAAAATCCTTCGGACCCCTTTTAATGCGCCTTTTTTGTCACGAGAGTATGCACAACAATTTGACCTCTGTGTATGCACGTTCGTTAGCATTAAAATGAACAGTTTGCCAGTTTTTTTTTACTGTTTCCAGGTCTCTTACACAATTGGTTAAAAGTCACACCATCAGCAACACTTACTGCTTGCAGGAGAATCCATTATTGTTGGAATTTCCCCTGTGAGTGGAGCAGAGAAGGGGGCAGTGAAAGCAAGACACCCTTCCACCAATGACTTACATCAATGTGGAGGACCTTTTTGGGCTTTTCTGGTTTGAACAAAATTCCTGCACGGAATAAAAACAACAAGCCACTCTCGCACTCTGGATTTTCTGGCAGGTTTCAACTGGAGCCCAATGCACATGTTTGTGTGTCACATAAAAAGGCTATTATTTTAAAACAGTAAATATTTTAAGAACGTATTTTTGGAAATACATTGATGCAGACATGATCATCAAAGAAATGTATTTTTATTGCATCACAGGTGAAGTAATTTAATGATAAGTAACCAAGTATTATTTCCCCATTGTGGGACAACAAAGACATTTTCTATTCTATTCTATTATTAAAATGATAATACATTTGCTGTCTGTTTCCTTGCTTTGTCTCTGGCCGTCTCCCAGTTAAGGGGCTAATGAATAAAGGGCACTAATGCCTTAAAATATTGGAAAAAATAAATGATCTAGTTAGGTACCTATTTTCCATGATAAAAATGGACAAATCCCCTGGTGAAATGTCTACCGATGCCTGATGGTCTCTATTTTTTTAATGCAGGCCTATAAGATGTTTTCTGTATTCAGCATGAATAAAGTTTGTATGTGAAACTATTGAGCTGCAACTGGTTGAATAGTGGTTAGAATAATGGCAGGTTAATTGTGAAAATTGCTCATATCCCAAAAACTAAAAACAATGAAAAACCCCCACCAAATCCAAACATGTCCAATCTTGCCTTTATTACCTATGTTCAATGCCAAACTTGTTAACCCTTTGTCCCACTTTACTTTACTTGACTAATTACTTGCTCCTATATTTTGCAAGTTTAGCAACATACACATACAAAAGATGATCACAGAGAACATACATACAACTCTGGGGTTTTGGTTTCTCTTACTTTAAAAAGAAGTGGAGCAGAAGGTTCAGTTTGACAGGAAGAGGAGAGACCCTGGGACAGTGGAGCACAGCATCATTTATAAATAGCCTGTTCTGTTTTTTTTTTTTTAGATTTCAAACACACTTTCTGTGCTTCAGCCAACCTGCTTCTTCTTCATCTGCAGCCCCAGGTTCATCTTAATGACTTACACTCTCCAGATTTCAACTTGCCTTAATTTCAGTTTTCTCTCTGCATATATGTTGCTCCTTCTTGCTTATAGTATTGCTTTAATTTTGTGCAAGCTTCAGTGATGTTTTATAGTGAAAAGCAACTGCATGCTTGCTTTTTGTTTGTAAGTGTAATTGGGAAAAAGTGAAAGCGGACAAGAAAGACAATTAGCCTCAACATCACTGAAATAGCTTAACCCCTGCGGTTTGTTGAGCAGAATATGAAAAACGACCTCCTTACTTTCTAATTAATTCATGCTTCATTATCCTCATGAGGACTGCTTTATTAACACATTTGTTCTCAAGGCCTGTTTATAAAGCTTGTATGTTTTATGATTTTCTAACATGATTTTAACACTTTGAAATCCATCCATCCATTTTCCGTCACACTGGGGTCACGAGGGGTGCAGGTTTCTCTCTCCAGCTGTCAGTGGGCGAGAGGCAGGGTACACCCTGGACAGGTCATCAATTTATCGCAGGGCAACAAACAGGATAAACAACCATTCACACACACTCACACCTAAGGAGAATTTTGAGAAGCTTATTAACCTAACAGTAATGTTTTTGGACTGTGGGAGGAAGCCGGAGTACCCGGAGAGGACCCATGCATGCTCAGGGAGAACATGCAAACTCCATGCAGAAAGATCCTGGGTGGGGAATTGAACCCAGAACCTTCTTCCTGCAAAGCAACAGTGCCCTTTTAAATCCTGAATGCATACATAGGCAACACCTTCTTTTGATGTGCTGTCATCTATTAGCAATGGGCAATGATCTTACTCCAGGTTCATTTCTTCAAGAAAAGTTGAGATGCTATAAGAGCTAAAATAATTATAAAAAAATGCTCATACTTTGATATATCAAATCTTACTGCTCATTGGTGTAACTGTACATGTTTTTAGATGGGACTGTTTTCTTCCTCTCTTCAAACCCCTTAACTCCAGCAAAGCACATTTTTGCACAAACACAAAATGATATTTGCATAATTAAAATACAGAAAGAGATTAGGCCAACAAAGGCTAACAACTACCCTAATGACTCCCCTTTACAGAGGCATCTGTTTTGCAGGCCAACATGGACCCTAACGACTCCCCATTATTAAGGGGTAGCCTTGTTTTCGGTTTAATTTGCATGTTTTCTAAGCCATAACAAAATTTTTGTTTGGCTACTTTATAAGCCTGGAACTCCACGCTACTCAATACATTTTGAATTGAGAAAGCTTCCTGGATGGGAAGCGAAAAGTCTTCAAACTTGGGGGAAAGTGTTTTTTTTATTATTATTATTTTTTTTTTTTTTACTTTTTTGGAATAACTATGACCTAAATGACTGAGAATCTTCACCAGCAAAAAGAGATTAGGACTGACAGCAATTAATAAGTATGCGTAAAAGGTATTAATGATAACACATTAGAAAACTAGACAGTGTCCCTTACATGACGATTCTCCCTGTGTAGAAATAGAACAGCATTTCGGCATCTGAAGCTGGAAACCTGTTGTCTGCACACACCTCTGGCCTACAATCTACGTAGCACATCTGGAAAGTGCTAAAATGCTGATTAGGGGAAGTTGTAGAGTACTTATAATCCCCAAGTTTCCACTTGCACTTTTTGTTTACCAGTGTTTACATGCATATTCCTTCAACAAAACCACGAAAAACATGTTTAAGGAGCAGAAGGAGTGGTCTGGATAAAGAAGAACATCTGCTGGTTTTCACAGCATTAAAGTTTAGAGCAGTAATTGATCCTCTGATAAAAGCTTCCTGTCTAATGACTGGTAGGCAGCAAGAAATGGAGAAGGCCAGAAGAGCACTTTAGGCTCTTAGACATCATACTGCTCTGCAGACAATAAGTGTATGTTTATGCTCAAGAACACACACACACCAGTCACACAAAGACAGACAGATGGAAAATTTGCTGATCGAGATGGAAAAGACATTACGGGCGACCAGTCTAGAAGGCTCATACTTTGGAGAAGCTGGAACAGATAACAGGAATCATAAGTGTTCAGGCTGAAGTACATCACAGACATAAATCATCACTACATCATACTTACAATTACCTGTATTGGAAATCTGTGTGATGGATCACTCTGGACGTATTTCCAGGTTGAACATGATAACAGTTGTAGTGTTTTACTTTGTTTGGAAGATTTTAATAGGATCCATGACTTTGAACTTAACATGACGATGCTTTGCACGCAGGGAGGAGAACACTGCTACTACCAGGGGAAGATAAGAGACGTACCCCGCTCCTTCGTGGCTCTTTCAACCTGTCACGGATTGCAGTGAGTACAAAAAATCGTACATGTAACTTTTTCCCTGCCAATGTTTTCTACCTCTGAGTCTTCAGGTTCAGATATTCCTGCCTTATCAGCTCACTGTAATTAGGTTTCGCCACCCCTCCCTGTCCGTCTGCATTTTGTGTTACAAGGGTTATCATTCGCATAGTTTGCTACTAATTCTTCCTCTCTTTTCCCTTCACTGCTCTCCCTCTGCTCTTTTTTCTTCCATCTAACGTTGATATTTTTTTAGCATTTTCGCTTGAAAGTGGTGCCCTTTTTAAGAGATGACTCAAAATTGAGGCCTTTTTTTAAAGGATAACATCTTAGACTTGAAGTTAGTTTGTTTTTATGTCCCTTGTACATGTATGCAGCAGACACAGTGCCTGACAAGAACCAAAACAAAGTAGCACATCACTCTGAGATCATCTGTGGTAATCCCCCTTTACTGATGCCCCGAAATAAAATACAAATCCAGCAAATGCAGTCAAAAATCCTCTCTTTAGACAATACAGTCAACCTGTGAGTAATGAAACCACAGTATATATCCAGCTGTTCTGTGAAAACCTCAGAAGAATATAAGTGAACAGACAGCATCATGAAGACCAAGGAAGACAGAAGACAGGTCATTGATGGGGATGTGGAGATGTTTAAGGCAACATTATATTATGAAATAATACACCAACCTCTGAACCGCTCACAGAGCACTGTTCAGTTCATCAAATGTAAAGTGTGCGGCACAAATGGAAGACAAAAAAAACCTAAAATTTATGAAATCAACAGATCTGGTCACAATGGAAGAGTGTCTACTGCAGAGAGAGAAGGAAGTCCAGATGAAGACCAAGAATCAGATGGTTTGGCTCAGGGATCTGGAACCTTTAAAATAAAAAGAGCCAATTTGCGCAGAGTTCGACTAAGTTAATATTGCTTAGAGCCACATATTTGATATAACCATTTAATTAAACACAACTTATAATTTGTGTTTAATATCTGATAGAGGAAATGTGTTGCATTTTTGACAAACCGATTTGAATTTGTATCAAGTGTTTCGTTAAGATGAACATGGATCTTCTTGGATAGGATACTGTTCAATGAAAAAGAAACATAATTTTTCAGTCAATAATGAGGAAAATCGATCTTAAAACATATTTCGGGTTATTTTAATGTCAGTCTTTTTACAAAATTTAATCGAATAAAGGTTTAAAATACCAGCTAAAGCTTCTAAGAACTGCATTACTACATTAGTTGTTTCCTCATATAATTTGAACCATGATTAAGAGCCAAGTTCAACAGAGCGAACAGAGAGAACGAAGCTGCAGGTTGCAGACCCTTTGTTTAGATCTAAGAATGTGTAAGAATGGTCCAGTAAAAGTCAAGACCTACATCTAACAGAAAATCTGACTTGGAAATCAATAATCACAGACACTTCAATCTGGCTGACCTAAAGATTAAAAAATGTTAAAAGTTAAATGTTTTAAAAATTAAAAGTTTTGATTTTTATTTGTAGCAGAAACCCCTCCTTTGCCAACTTTGTGTTGATGTGTCAAATAAAATCCCCATAAAATTTGTTAAGGTTGGATGTATTAGGAAAACATTTTGAAACATTTTATGAATGAATTGCTGTTTTTTTTTTTTTGCATTCATATTAGTTATTTATTGATCTATTTTACTTGTAATTAAAAAGGTTAAAAATATCACAAATAGATTGTGTTTTAATTAAGTCTAGAGAAACAGTGAACATGAAACATTTAACACTCATTTTAACAGTTCACACTAATTATCACCCTCAGTCGTCTCCTAAAGCATTATGATTCCCACTTCTGATCTGTCAAAACTTGTTGCTACTCATTTTGTCCCACTTCATCATAAAATCAGGCTGCATAAACTAAAAAAGTCAGAGCGAATATATAATTTCTGCTAATTATTGTGAATGGCTGAGGTCTGTTTCCTACCTGCTGATTAAGCAGTGCAGAGCTCAGGCCTGGAGTCATGTTTGCATATTTTATGGGACATGCGGCACAGCAAATTATATAATGGTGCATGCACTGTAATGAAAACAGGAGGTATAAATTAATCAAACCGAAATGAGATGAAAGCATGCCACAAACTCATTTAAGACATGTGAGGTTGTTGCATGACAGAAAATCTTTTTCTCTTCCTGTGAAAATGAAAACAAATATGTTTTATTGAACTGAGTGAGAGCAAGAACTGCGCAGTGCTGCGATGGGGTTAGACATTAGAGGGATTCTCTGTTTCCTCCATGCTGAGTCAGGTCTCTCTCTTAAAATACGTTCTGCTCTTTCCTCTAAATGTTTATCTCGTTCTTTCTCTACCTTTCACAAAAACAAAAACTTAATTCTACATTTCAAAAAGCTGCATACATAGTAGTGCTCAGCCTGCTTGTAGAGACAATGTCAGTCTAGACGTTCATTCAGGACAAAGGTAACTAAAAGGCAGTCCAGAGTTAAAAACAAAAATCAGTCTTTAATATTACCTCACATTTGTTTAGTTTTACTTTACAAGCTTAATCTTAATTTTTTTTTTCAACATGCAGATATTTTACATTTTATCCTATCTGCTTTGTGAACCTTTTAAAAAACTTAAAGCCTCATGTCAGACTTTTCTAAAGATACTTTATTTAATCTAAAGAACAACATATCATGGATAGTTGTTCCACTTGTTTATTTGGAACTTCTTATTTTAATAAAAGACAAAACAAAATTAGGATTAATATTGTCTGTGTTTCCTGTGTGACTGCATAAGCATAGGCGCTACACCCACATATATCACCTATAGAAAATAGGCTCATGATAAATCGTCTAATTATAGTAATCGTAAAAAACAACATATCATAAATACAAATCTGCAAAGCTTGGTAAAGCCGAAATATTTGTCCAAGAAAAAGATGGATCTCTTTTCAGTATTTCCTTTACTCCCTCCCCCCTTTTGTTTGTAAAATACATCAAGAGTCGGGTGAAGGAAAGAGAAACCAGAGGGATGAGTTGATGAAAGGAAAATGGTTTAGCTTGCAAAAAAAAAAAAAAAAAAAACAACAACTAGCAACTAAGTTGTTAAAGTCTTAACCCCATTAATTTATTATAATTCAGTTTATGCATTTTCTTCCATACTTTTTCACTTGTGCACTAGCTTTCTTACTATGTCAGGTAGACAGATCCATTCCGTCTCATTCCCTATCCGGTTTTCTGACTGACCAGCTGGGTGCATCTCGGCTAAGAGGGAGAGTAACAGAACCTTTGGCATTTTTAATTGTTGTACACAAAAGAACATAGCAAAGTATTAATAAACATGTGTTATTTACTACTGATGCAACACTTTAACCACTTTAAACAAAAGAAAAACATAAATGATAAATGCATATGCAACAAAGAAATTAGAAATGATCCTGTGCTCAGCCTGTTAATTTTTCTGAATGAACTTAGCTACTTCAAACACATTAGAGCCAAACTGACATCTATTATTTATAACATTGGAAAAATAGGTTCCCAAAACAATATTCTTGTGCTTGGCAACCTATTTTTATGAGAAATTTGAGCAAAATAGGTGCTTTGTGTTTGTAATTTAGTAATCTTTAAAATGTAGTAAAGAAATAATTTTCTTAAAGTCATCAAAATCGTCTTAAAATTTGGTGTCATGAAACGAACTATTTATTTGATTTCATGGTTCCCACAAAAATCCAAATACTGTAAAATGGTTTATTTATTGTTGTCCGTGTATAATTTAATATAAGTGAATTGTTGGACCAGGACTGTGGTTGCACTGGAGGTGACGTCTCTCAGCTGGAGGCCAGAAAATATGAATCAGACTGAGAGAAATGAGGTAGATTGTGTGTCTCCTCAGTGTTCTGACCCTGGTAACTTTACCTTTTGACCCGACCAATCTGCTAAAAGCTCCAGATAAAACTAATTAAAGGCTGATGTCTTTTGGGAAGCACATTTACTTATAAGGATGGGACTGAGTGAGGACATTTCACCCCTTAACCTAAACTCAAATGGATAAATCACTTTTCTTGAGGGTTTTCTGTGTGTAATAATGACTCTTGTGCAGGGGCGGAGTTAGGGAATTTGGGGCCCTAGGCAAAGAAAGGCAGGGGGCCCTCTAAGTTGAGAAGACAACACATAAAAAAAAACATTATACAGATACAGAAATTTTAATTGAATAGACATACATTATTTGTTCTAGGTTTGGTCCCTCTCTTCTTGTCCCTTTTCTTGTTGTTTTCCCTCTCAATGTTTTGTGCTCAGCTGACTTTTCATGCTGTCTCAAAAGGAATTAAAGATTTTTTTCCAAGCACTAATCTCACTTAGCTGATTGCTCCTTCCTGTGTTTCTAAAAAAAAAAGCAACGGCAAAAGTATATAACACAGTCCTTTTCACTGTAGACAAGCCATGATCTGCTTCTCTGTTCTCCATTTTTTATTTGTATAAAATAACAGCTGCATGAATCATTACAGCAGACAAGATAGAGGAGAGGAGGAGGGGGGGTTACAAATCTACTTGCTCTGGAGAGCAGAGTTCAGTGCTTTTATATGTTGTTGCCAAACTCTCCAGTAACAGAAAAAAGTCGCTAGATTTGGGGCTAGGCGCTTTTTTAAAATAAAAGTGCTAGAGGGGTCTGAAAAGTCGCTTAATATAGCGACAAAAGTGCTAAGTTGGCAACACTTCTCTTTGTACCGTTTGTTTTCAAATGATTTTCTGCTGTCTGTTTGGACCTTTTTGAACATGTGCAGCAAATGGACTGATCCAATGTGGTGGACACTGAAGGGGGGCTGAAACACACTTAATATTATAAACATTCTGATTGCATTTTAGCAAAAGGATTTTTATCAAAAACATAAATATTGTGCACAAATAAGAAAAAGTTGTTGTAACCATACATGTAAAAAAAAATTTATAGGGCCCCCAGGAGCCCTAGACAACTGCCTAGTATTGCCTAATGGTCAATCCCGCTCTTGTACATGTCTGTGTGTTGTGGGTTTGTTCAGCAAGAAGGAAAATGTTTTTCTTGTTAGATTTTGACCATTTTTACAGTTTTACTCTCCTGTTGTTGGATTGGAAAAAATACACAACTTATTTTGTTTATTTTTTTTCTTAAATTTCTTTACATCAGGGAATAAATCTTTCTTTTTTCAGATATTTCAGTATGATTTATACTTTTAGAGAGATTAAGCTTTTATTTCATTTTATTTTAGGTTTTCATGTGTGTTTGGATTATTGTTCCCTTAAATGGAAAATCATAATTTGGAAACTGTCTTTACTGAAGTTATTTTTGCCCTTTGTTAGAATTAGTTTGATGATGTGAAAAAGAGACAAAAATACAATAACAAATTTGTAGGATGGCAATTACCTTTTACTGCGCTGGTTGTTTTTTTTTTTAGATATTTATCTGGTTTACAAAGAAATAAATTATCAAGACTAGACGATATCTGTCAAATATAGGGTGGTCTTAATGAGGGGGATCCTATAAGTTTAAATCTTCAAAGTTACCGAGTAGTACATACAACCTTGTGTGTTCAAATGGCTCATCTGATAGATGTGGCATTAGTATTGAAATGAACTGTATTTCAGCCGTATCCTCACCCACCTGTTCCTCTTTTTCAGTGGGATGTTTTTTGATGGCAATCACACCTACATGATTGAACCTGGAGGACAGGCCAACAATAGCGTAAGTGCTCTTTAAACCCACATTTGTACTGCGAAGGTGCTGGAGATTTTTAACTTGCCCTCCTTATATTTTTTCAAGTCACTTGGACTTAATGTGTTGCATGAAAAGGTTTAGAATAGCTTTACAGTGACACTGTTACAAGTTCACACACTGTATTTTAAATCCCTGCTTTTCTATGAATCCTTGCAAAGTTTTTTCCACATAAAATGTTATATTTTTCCTGTTCGATTGGACTGTAAAACAAACACATTTGTTCAGGAAAGAGAAATTGTAGCATAAAGGTGCAAAGGCTTACTAACTTACTTACAAATGAATTCTTTATTGAGGCATTATTAATTCATTTCAGCTTTCAGTCTTCTGAACATATTGACCTTTAAATATTGATTAATTTCGCAAAAGTTGTCCAAATCTATCAGACTACGAGAAAATCTCTTATCCACAGCCTTTATTCAAGTGACCTACCGATGCTGTTTAATTTATTGCTAGACTTTTGTTAGGCCAAATTGAAATTTCTCCCTTTTAAAGCCATTCTTCTGTTTACGTTGACCTCTTTTTGGACTCACTGCACTGAGAGGGTACTTCAGGAGAAAATCCCAACCATTGCCATCCTTCACTGTCCTTAACAGTATGCCGTAAAAATTCAAAAAATATCCACTGGACTTGGTTTTCAAGATTTGAAGACGTTTCGCCACCTCTCCAGGAAGCTTTCTCAATCCTTAACAGTAACAGTTTTTACTGGGGATCCCACCCAGTTCCTAGGAACCACACTTTTTCATCACCTTAGATGGTTGTCAACCATGGACACTCTTAAGAAGAAGGCCTTGCAGAGATTTCCCACAGTAACTCAAGAAACTACAACCATCAATATGACCTGCCAGTCATCCTCTACATCAGGCATTCCAAAAGTCGGTCCTTGAGGGCTGCTGTCCTGCAGGTTTTAGAGGTTTCTCTGCTTCAGCACAGTTGATTCTGATGGTTGCATTTCAGCAAAAGCCTGTTAATCAACTATCAATGTAAATCAGCTGTGCTGGAGCAGGGAAACGTCTAACACCTGCAGGACAGCGGCCCTCGAGGACCGACTTCTGGGATGCCTGCTCTACATCAAAGTTTGGTTTGGCTCACACACAAAACAGGACAGATCCAAGCTGCAATGGTTAACCAGCTATGCAAAAGAGGCTCATGAGGGGCTGATGTCTCTCCATCCAGGATTTGTTTAGGTTGAGGGTCAGGAAAAAGACAGCTGACATCTTTGCAGTCCACAGACATCCTGGGAACAAACTCTTTACTTCTTCTTCTCAGGTTTGCCCTATAGAAAACAGCTTATATCTGATGAAATAAGGAACAAAGCCTGAGTAGTTAGCTCTCCTGCTGTTAAATAAAGTCACTACCTCACCCTGCTTTTTTCTCACCTTCAAAGAAATGGGCTGTTTGTAGATTTATTGAATGATCCTTTTATATTTTTTTAGATTTAAAATTTATTTACACTTATTATCTGTGCACGTTGAGCTTATGAATCCAAAGTAAAACTCCAATCATTGGCCGGGATTTTTATTGATCTGATTTTTTTTTCTCACTGCTGTTACTCTTAACACAAGCGCCTCGTTGGTCTTACTTGGTTGCACATTTCTGCTAACTGCCTTGTTATCATTTAGTAACAGCAATAAATGCAAAGCATGTTAGCCATGATAGGCACCACTCACAGCGTCTGCAGCACAAATAAAGGAAAATGCAGCACATTTAAACAAAACCTCAGTAGGACCAAAGCACAGAGTCAGCATGAGTCCAGCTGACCATATGGTAAATCCTTCTGTCCTTCTACCACCAAGGCAGAAAAAGTTACACACAATGCCATTATAAAGTGTCCCGGAAAAGCCTTCAACTTAACTCAGCTCAACTGGCTTTGTGTTTACAAGCTCTCTGCACCATTTAGTGATATAAAAACGTGTGGTCCACAAGTTGAGAGCAGCTTATTCCCATGCAGGGAGAAACATTTTTTGGTTATATTACTATCTATTGGACTGCAGGTTTGACATTAACTCCCACATCCAGAAAGCTCCACATTTTCTCTCCATCAGACTCTCATTTATATTTTTCACCCCTCCTGCCCTACATCTACAACACTGGTAAAAACCAGTGATGTAAACCTCGTTTGTAATGAGGAATGAGATTAAGCAGTGTTTGTTGGGGCATATGTTGCAGTTTCTAAAAATACAATAAATATATAAGAAGCATGAGTTTTTATATCATTCTGGTTTATGGTTTTCAGGATTTTTTTATAGTTAAAGTAACAACAAAAATAATTTCCATTGTTAAAGATTAGAATTGTGCTGCAACAAATACAACACAGATAGAATCCTTATGTTTTTGTTAGTTCTAAATAAAGTTTTAACATCTTGTATTATTTTAATCAATTAAAGAACACCTGAAAAGATGTAGTTATAGTTTTTGGACCAAAAGAAGAGAGGTTTGAAGTTAGCACGCACATTCACTTAATAAAACTAAAAACCACTAATAAGATCCCAACTCTGGGTGCGGTGACAGATGCAGACCTGAGGCACATAAAGACAGTTCCAAAGTCGGCCTTCTCTCACCTAAAGATCTCAAGGATTAAAGGGCTAATATCTCAGCAGCACCTTGAAAACTGATTATTGTGTTTATCTGAAGTTTGATTGATTACTGCAGCAATGTCGACAGCTGCAGTTGATCCAGGATGCTGCTGCCTGTATCCTCACTAAAAATAAGAGTTGAGCATATTACCCCAGACCTAAGGTCGTTGCACTAACTCCTCATACTTCTGTTCGTGTATATGTTAGTATAGTAGAACTGACAGTTTAGCATCAAAATATATGTTTCAGACTTTTTTTGAGTTTATCAACCATCCAGACCTTTCAGGTCGTCTTGCTCAAATCTACAGTACTCTGCCTACCCAGAACCAGAACCAAACACAGAGAAGCCACTTATACTTCTTATGGTCCACTAATCTGGAATAAGTCCCAGAAAACTATGAAAGTTCTAAAACATAAAGTTGTTTTAAATTTAGAATAAGAACTAAATTTTTAGAGTGGCCTTTGACTGTGCTATATAAACATTATTATTTTAAGTTAGTGGTCCATCTTTTTATTTTATTATTTTAAATCTTCAATTTCAAATCAGTTTATTTATATAATGCTACTTAATCAACACGTCATCTCAAGGCACTTGACAGAGACAATACTGTCAAGTTGGTTAGGAAAACCAGCTGATTGCATTCAGTCATTGACTTGCAGGACATGCTCCTCCTGGATGAGCCTGTGGCGATGACCTTTGCATGCATTTTGTCATTGACTCTTCAGCAATTTCTCACACCGAGCATGGATGCATGCAGTGACAGTGGAGAGGAAAACTCCCTTTTAACAGGAAGAAACCTCCAGCAGAACCAGGCTCAATGTGAGCGGCCATCTGCTGCGGCCGACTGGGGTTCAAGGAGACAGAAGCAGACATACAGAGAGATGCAGAGGTACAATGGGTAGCTGTAAACCAGCGCCAGATGTGGCCCCGTCCAGGAAAGACACAGCCAGGCAGACGAGCTCCAAGCCAATTCTGCTGTTCACTGTAAAACAAAAAAAACATGACTATACTGGAAACAGGCCAAGCTTCAATATCTATTAACAGATATGCCAATTGCAGCAGCACAGCTGATATTTCAGTCCAGGATGGAGTCACAGCCAAACAAGAACAGACCAAATGAAGCTACTATGGTGAGGAAAAAGGAGAGAGAACATTAAGTTATAAGTGAAACTTGACAAATATTTCTGATTGGGAGAATAGAGATAGAATGAGGCGGAATGAGGAAAAGTGGTCCCTATGTGATCCAGCAGTCCAAACATATAGCAGCACAAATACAGAAAATAGCTCAGCATATCCTAACAATTTTGTTCGAGGTATAAGAAAGGTAGAGCTACAATAGGGCCAAGGTAAAGCCAAGAAGTACCTCTTAAAATATACTTGTGCCTGTATGTTTTCCAATTACTTACAATACTTTGAATCGTCATGATGAAAGACACTGCTATTTATATAGCACTGAAATGTGCTGTATAAATAAACTTGCCTTGCTGTGCCACGGGGGGATAAGAACTTCACCCTCTTCCAGTTTTCCCTTAAATTAAGGATAGATGTGTGTTCAGTTTGCTTGATTATTCATTTCGTCAAAATAGATGTACTCACAAAATTCATGCTTGAATACTTTATTTAAAAATGAAAGTATGCCTAGTCTTAGTCTACATAGAAGAGGAATATTTTTTATAATTTTTATTTTGTTTAACCACTTTGTTCAACAATTTACTGGATAAGTGGCTCCTGAGGTCATTTAAAGCTTTAGAGATAATGGATTCGTTTTTTTCTGCATATTCTTCTTTTGAACAGATGCGCATTAGATGCAAGCAAAAATCTCTGATCCATAAATGTTCTTACATATTTGTATCAGTCCTTGATATATTTCACTATAAATCAGTGTTGAATTAAAATAATTTAAAAAGAAAGTTTATTATTAGAATTTTTCCAATACCAATAATGTCTTAGTAAATATCTGTATGTTGATCTGAGAATCTGAGCGGAGGAGACAGGAGGCTTTGGGAATGACTGAAGATGAAGGTGATGATTTGAAAGGAGTTTACTGATGGGGGGCTGGTGGCAGGTTATTGCATTGGGAGGGGGATTTGCATTGGTTGGCAGATGACATACAGTTTACATAAGCACAAGCTGAGGATAATAGTGGAGCTGACAGGAGGAAGAAAAGCAAGACGGGCTCCCCTGTGACCTGGGGCCAAGTTCAAGTAACTCAACCAGTTCCATCTCATTCACAGATCCACTGGCAGCGAGAATGAGAAGCATGTCATTTCTCACAGCTTTTCTATTCATGTATTCATTCATTTTGTATTTGGCCGCCTGTGTGAGGCGTTGTCTCCCGTGGCAACCAAGACCCCGCCCTCCTTGTCTCCCTACGCCAGCATATGAAAGCCATCTGTGCTGACCCCTAATCTCTGCCGTTTACACCCACCATGCTGAGTCTGTGCGTCGTGTTTATCTTTTTGAACTGGGATTACTGGCTCTCATGATGGTCTGCGAAACAAAGGGAAAGACACAGTAAATTAGAGCATCAAATTGAGATGTTAGTGCTTCGATAATGGTGATCATGGCTTTTGTTGTGCTACAAACAACACAAAGGCTTGGTTGTGTCCCTTTCTTTGAATTAAACTGATAATAAATTATCACCATAATCTAGAATGAAGCATTAACAGCGGAGGAATTCTGAGTTCTAGTGTCTTATTAATTCAAATGCTAATTATTAATTAAAAGATGAAAAACTTAGAAGTTTTAATTTTATGATACAATAATTATTTTCCAGCAGTACTGGATGAATGGGAGGGTGGGGGATGGGCTACGTGTCAAGCTGTTTGCAAAGAGAAAATCTTTTCCAAGGCCTTTTTTGTATTAGTCAGCATACAATCTTTTGTTTTTGCTGTGCTTTGTTTATTCTGACTTGTACTTTTCTATATATGCATGTTTTTTAAAGATAAAGCCTATTTTACCCAATATGTTTTTTCAAGTTATTTTCTTTTTTACTTCAGAAGATGAATTCCAGATTATTTCTAGATAATTCTCCAACTTAGATCTCCAGAAAAACTCTTTACATTTTTAGGATTTCCATGCGGTTTTTCCTCACCAAACTCCCTCTATTTCTCAAATAAACATTAACTATACCAATGAGGTTGTCATAAGATTTTCAGTCTGTGAGCTCTTACAAAGGGTAGCAGGGATGTGCAGCAAAACAACTACCCATGGACAACTCATTCTCGAAGGAAATTTAAAGCAATCAATTAACTTAGCAATGCATGTTTTTTAACTGTGAAAGAAAACTGGGCTACCTAGAAAGAATCCATGCATGTATTCGGGACAATATACAAATCACCTTCTTGGTGCTCAATAACAGTGCTACTAGCTGCACCCCCATGCATTTTTGCCATTAAGAACCACAACGGAGCTCATTTTGGACACCTATATGAAATTCAATATAAAAAAAAAAAAAAAAAATCACGTTTCTTATGTTATGGCTACAGCATATCCAAAAAGTGCAGCTAGAATGAATATTCCCAGGGACCTATCTGTGCCAAGTGTGCAATGTTTAATTTTTATTGTGTTGGTAGGTTTAACCTTGGTCCAAATGTTTTAGTTGGTTGGGGAAACAGTTTCTCTATAATTTCTGCCTAATGATGGATTACATTCAAAAACATCCACACAGGTGTTTTGTAATTTATTTAAAACAAAGAGTTGACAGTGTAAAAAAACAGCACAATTGAATTATGGATCTGAATATAGCAGAATATGATCCAAACAATAAAAAAAGATTGATCAGCACTTAATATGCAAAGCATACAATAGGCAACGAGGTTACATTTGGCTTCCACACTGTTCACCTCATACAGATACTTCAGTTTGACATAAATATTCATTTCCAGAATTAATGTAAGATTTGCATTTAAAAAGGCAGATTTAGCACAGAGTGTTATTTACTTTACACCACGATTTCAACGTTAAAGGCTACGCATTAAAAAGGACAACTCTAAGAACAATAATCAAATAGTAAACTGGTACAGTCTTCATATTATTAGTGCATTAAGGCAGCTGCCCTTCACATTGACACTGTGACATAAACTTGTTAGAGAAAAAAACAAAACAGAAACGCTAACAGATTAGTGAGCAGAAAACAATATAGAGTTGAAGGTAGCCAGTGTTAATGCTCAATAGTGATAACAGAGACCTCCACAACAGTTATCTGACCGAGGGAATGTAACAGTAAAGGGAATGCATTAAACTAGTAGGTTTGTTGGGATTATTTGGTCGACTGCTCCCATTTTATTTTAAGTATTTTAAGTTTAAGTATTACACTACTATTATTTCCAGGTCTATTATTGCAACAGACCTGGAAAACTAGTAGTGAAAAACATAGGTGACGAGTATGGCAGGAATTGGCTTCCTTTTTGGTGGGAAACATTTAAATGAAATTACTTTTCATAATGCTAAGAAACACATTGTTTAAGGAATCTTCATTTTCATTTATAAATATTGTGTATATATATATATATATATATATATATATATATATATATATATATATATACACACACACACACACACACATACACCTTCAAAACCAGCAGGGTTGCTGGTGACCCGTTTTAAAGCGTTTACAACTATTAACTCAGAATACAGCAATATAGACATGTTAGCTTAGATTCAACCACTGGTGACCCGACAGAACCACGG
>NW_015151066.1:175651-226888 GCF_000732505.1 Cyprinodon variegatus | reverse complement strand
ACACACACACACACACACACACACAGTCTTTCATTCAGTAGTGTTGTTTGGGGTGGCTCTCGTCTTATATAATCAGCACTACAAACCTAAACTGTTTGGATAGACCTTTTAAACTGTAAGCGGCTAAAGATGGCTTTCATCAATCAGGGTCTATTAGTTTTATCAGCACACTACTTTCTGGTGCCCTATAGGCAGAGGCCTTTAGTGTTTTCTAGTTATCATCCTTCCTGCTCACTCTGGCTCGGTAAGAACAGGAATGTCAATCTCTATGGCTGACATCCGTGAACGGCTGGAGTAACGGTGGCCTGTGTAACTGGATGCATATCTCTGAGATGAGGCGTAGCTCTGGGAAGGTGCATAGCTCTGCGACGGTGCGTAGCTCTGGGAAGGGGCGTAGCTCTGCGATGGCGCGTAGCTCTGGGAAGGGGCGTAGCTCTGCGATGGTGCGTAGCTCTGGGAAGGGGCGTAGGTGTAAGCCTGGCTTCCTCCCACCTCAGATCCATACCCATCTGCAGCAGAAACCTGAGACATATACAGCTGACCAGGTGCAGGGGCCATTGCGTTTTGGATGTAGCCCTGCGAAGTCACAAAAGGCTGTGTCTCGATGACTGTAGGGGGAAGCACCTGTGGTGGGAATTGCTGCGGGCCATAACCCGGGGAAGGAGGGAATCCGTTGGCGGTGAGAGGTTGGGTGGAAGTAGAGGAAGACATTGGAGTCAGCGGCAACCAGAAAGGTGAAGGCAGCTTCTTACACATGCAATACCACATGAATGTAAGTAGCGCAGCTAACATGAGTCCTCCAGAGCAGCCTATGGATACATAGACAGCGAACCCATTGGAGAAGATGTTGGCATATTTACGGTTCATCTCCTTGGTATGGAACAGGAACCACACTGAAGGCGCGATGGAGACGACTCCACTGAGGAACAAGAACATCCCAGCCACCAGATGGCAGCCTGCACTGTTTACTATAAATCTGGTGGTCTTAATGTCCGGCTCAGGCTTGTCTGAGCAGCAGCAGGTTTTAAACATCCCAGACATGGAAAGAAGCAAGGCTAGGGAGCCGAGAAAGAGGCCAGTTGGAAGGCAAAACTGCAGGAGCCGCAGATCCAGCTGGTCGACTTTGGAGTACCACTAGAAGAAAAAGAAGAAGCAATGGTTTCTATTAGGTCTTACTTTAAGGGATCCATATTTTTTCAGTACAATTACTAGTAAACATTTTAGACCTGTCATTTTTAAATAAAACCTTTTAAAAACATTTTATGGATGAACATATATTTTTATTTATAGTACAGCATTAACAAAATTGCTTTCACTATCCTCATATATCTTTAATTATATTGTTCTTCACCCATACTAATGGCCTGTTTCAATTAATTTTTGTTTTCTATTTTAGGAGTTTTCAGATCTGAATTCACAGAAATTATAAAAGCAGATAAAAATATCAGAGAGTAATACCTCTGAGTCATAGTGGTAACATCCCGAATACCCATCCTGTTTTACACATTTAGCCCACAGCCCGTCGTACACGGTGACATTCTTGGTGTTGCGATTAAAGGTGATGAGTCTGGTGATGCGCCACTGTGGGATCAGTGCTGCCACAGTGATCCCACCCACTGATACGAAGGCAATGATGAAGGCAAAGGCGTTGGTGGCGTGGATATCCCGGCACGTCATGGCTGTTTTTTTCGATGGTTGGAACCGGGGCTGCTACTTCAGGATAAACACAATAAGGCAGCAACAGAACCAGTTATTCCAATATGAAACAGAACTACTGCTTTAAAACACCCATTAAAAAAAATATATTTTATAGCTTTACTGACTGACCCTGTTACTGCTGGAGTATGTGTGGCACATGCTGACCTAGCTGCAGGCCACCCCTATAACACATCTATTCACCAGCATGTAGTTGACCCAATATCTCCAGTCCCTGAGTGACAATGCTCTCATTTCATTAGCAAACAAAGTGGGAATGACTGTATGAGACTGCATCACATAGGCTCTACAGTTAAACAAAAAGCAATAGAAAAAAGCTTGAAGTCTATGTGCTGACAGAACCCTGCTTTATACTTTAACTAACTTTGTTGATTCAAACAAATAGGTACTCAGAGATTATCAGGGATAAAAATTATACAGTATAGTTGGCATACAGTTAACACAGAGATCAACTTCTCAAATACTAGTAAATATCTTTAAAGCATATGAAAAGTTCTTCTCACAGAAGTCAAAGAGTGCTGCCTCAGCCTAATTTCTAGCTTTTAATAATATATTCAGCTTCACAACTAAAGTGGGGAAAGATTTGACAAACTGTGTCAGTTCCAGAAACCTTCCATTATATCTTTATAAGACTCTATTATCTGTCTCATTTGTATATTTCTCTCTGGATTGATGTTGCTTTTCTTTGTTTTCTTTCAGCTATTACTTGAAAATAATTATTTTTTGCACCTCAAGCACCCAAACGTAGATGTGTTGACTGTGGAAAATCAACTGAATAAAAAAGTTTAAATGATCTCTAATGTGTTAGCTATTCATGCAAATACATTCTAAATATTACTTTTCATATCTATGACACCAGAGCAGATAGTTTCTACACCCGTCACATAATACTTAATCCAACATTAATGTAGAATCTTTGGTTTAAACGAAAGGATCTGATCTAGAAATTCAGCATTGCTTTTTGAATATTTTTGTACACACCATCAAACTTTTTTGTTCTTTTTTTAAATATATTTTCTGAATGTTACTTTTCCCATAATTTACTATTTTAGTGACCTGTTTTACTTATGTATTAAATTGCATTTCGTATTTGCTAGATTTTTTAACACTATGCTTCGCTTTTTCTCTTGAAATATGTTTCTTTGCCCTTGAACCATGTTATGTTTAACACTTTGCACATTTTGTTTTTGAAATGTAATCTTTTTATAATTTTATAATTACCTTTTTATAATTATTGCTACTCCACTTTTTGTATTCATCAGGGTTTTTTGTTTGTTTTATTTAACCTGGAAGACTTCTAAGCCACTCAGACCTCTCAGGTTTTCTGTTAATACATTGAAATTAAAACTCTAGATTATTCCCCATGTTTTTATTTTACTTTTAACTGATATTTATTTTTATGCCTATATCAATTTGATAATGATACAGTGAAGATTTCTCTCTGAAAGATTAATGTATTCATGATGACCCTCACTTTTGACACAGCCATCAGAAAGAGCTGCAGGGAGCTAAGATTAGTTATTTACTTACTGACTACCATATTCTATATTTTATCTCTTATCTGTCAGAGTTTAGTGTTTCTCTTTGTTTAGGGTCTATACGCCACATGTAGCCAGACAAACATAATTTAGTGTTTACTTAAAAACATTTTCAATCTTTTACAGTTATATTAGTTAACTGTTTCACTTCTTTAAACAGCATTGTGTTGCATTTCAGTGTATAAAATGTGGACTATAAATACTTACCTAATTTATTTGTTTTTTGGGCAACACAAAGAAAAAAAAGTATGTTTTTTTTTAAGTTTATGTTTCTATTAAGAACAATATCTTTTGAACCAGAAAAAAAACAAAAACAAAACTATTATTATAGGCTTGCCAAGGAACCGAACAGGCTCTACCTATTTTCGAGTTTTCACCTCTAACAAGCGTTTAAACCCCTTATTAATATATTTAAAATGTCCAAAGCATGATATTTAACCTGTACAAAAATTATCAGAGCGGTAATTATTCTGTTTGACACAATCTGTGGATGCTAATTAGCCAGCTAGCCAACAGCTAACAAAGTTAGCATTACAGTAGCGACCTGTAACATCTCCCTTATTTAAATTAAACAAATCTACCATTTCAATATAGGATGAAATACCTTATATTTCCAGATATCTGCCGTAGATCAAAGTGAACGAAGTGGCATTTCTGAATTGTCCCTTTTACATACTTGAAGACAAACTTAGCTAAAGCTAAAGCCGTCCGTAAACACAGCTAACAGGGTGTCGCATCTGAACGTCTCTGGGTGTTTCTGCCCTCAGCGCTGACTCACAGGAGAGTAACATCTTCCTGAAGTTTCAGGTCTTCAATAGAATACACATTCAAAACCAAGTTAATATACAGCGTTTGTTTTGTATTTAAAAGTAATGGATGTGATCTTTATATTTTTAGTAAACTGATTGTTTTTCTCATCCCTCATTTTTTTTTTAGGGAGAACTTGACATTCACATGATATACAAATCTGCTGGAGAAGAGGAACTGAGTGAAATCTTTGGTGGTGAGTGGATGACTAAGGAGCTTAATGGCAAATGTCTAACTATGGAAGTAAAATTATGTGTTGTTTCTTTTGAATTAATTCTTTAAAGCACGCTTTTCACTCGGGTATGTTTCAATTGGGAATGCTGCGGTTTTCCTGGGAAGAACCCAAAGATTAAGATTTTTTTAAAATTTTTATTATTATTATTTGAGATTTGGATTGGTTTCTTGGGATTTATTTCAACATAAATTTTTTGGTTAAAAAAATCATATATATATATATATAGTTACAAGACTTATTGCTTTTTTGTTGCATGACAGAGAATTTAATTTAAATGAGATGAAAAAAATGCATGAATCAATAAGCAAAAATCACAACTTATTGTGGTCATTGAGCCCCCCATCCTTTCCTGGTTACAGCCTCGAAGTTGAACACAGTGGATGTGTTGGACTGTTTCTAAATCCTCTTTTTCTTTACCAGGAGATTTACCGGAGCCACCTTTTCCCAGTCCTCCTTTTCCTGGGTCAAAAGTCGTGCATTGGAGAAAAAAGAGACAGGTAAACTTTTAAAGCAATTTGTTGCCAAAAATCAAATGATTTTTTTCCCCCAGCGTTTTCATTGTCATCACACTGTCACAAGTACAGAGATATGAAATGAACTCTCTGCATTTAACCCATCCCGCTGGGGAGCAGTGGGCTGCCATTGTGTGGCGCCCGGGAAACAGTGTGGGGGTTGGGTCGTTGCTCAGGGACCCAGAGTGGCAGTATGTGGGAGTGGGGCTTGAACTCAAGCACAATGCCCTAACCACTAGGCCTCCACTCCCCAAAACAGGGATTAGAGTGAAGGGTCTTGTCTAAGGACCCACACTGGCAGCTCATTCCCCCAGCTAAGATATGAACCCAGGCTTGCTGTTTGCAGGACAGGTGACTTACCACTACAAGACCTTTTAGACCTCTTCGCCCTTTTGTCCAAAAACCTCTTTCTTTAATCCTCCCCCCTTTCTTGTCTCATACAGAATTTGTCACATAAGTAGAGACTTGTCTTTTGAACACAGATTTTTAGACACCTGCAGGTTTTTGTATCTTAGCCCCTGAAGTTCCTTTTGTTCTAAGAACAAGCTGGTTTTGTTTGACTTTTGCAGATTCCTACCTATGGGTTTGTTTTTCCTTGTGCTGATGGAAACACAAGTGAATAACTGGGTTTATGTGCTATTCCTAGATTTTTAATTAAAATGCAATTGCTCATTGGAAGAAAATTGTCTGGAAAAATGATCAATCTTTTGTCTACTTTCAGGCTCAACGTTTTTCCCGCAGTGTAGAGGATGAAACCAAATACATAGAGCTTATGGTGATCAATGACCATGTAATGGTAAGTTGTCATTTTGAATCTTTTTGTTTCCATATTTTCATAAGGGATGTTGACGTCTTTACACTTTGGGGCTTTTCATTTTTATTTTCAAAGTTATTTTTGGAGTAGGCTCTGAGAACTACCTCAAACCATTGCATTGTTGAATAGTTTGAGGTAAGAATTGAAACATCGTAGATAAAAAGGTTTAGGTTGTTCATGTATGCAGAGGTGTTTTCTCTCAGACCTGGACCTGCTCCAGTTATATCATAAATAAGGCCTGTTAGATGTAATGCAGTGAAAAACTGCCATACTGAAATATTTCTACACCTGAGCCCACATTCTGAAGATGCCTTGATTTATACCAAACCAATGTCAGGGATTTTGGTTATACTAAAACTGCCCCCTTAAGATGTAATGTTTGTTGAGATATTCAGGGACACCCCTTAAATATTTAATTGTACCTCAAACGAACAGCTGAAACTTAGACAGAAATGAGGGTTTAACTGGAAGAATGATCGTTAATCCAAACAAAACTGGGTTGGGCAGATTAATGTTCACTTTTCCAGTACCAGCTCAACCGGGTAACTCTTAGAAATATATGGACTATTAAAGTCATTTGTCATTATCTATCCAGATATCCTAATTTACACTGCTTTTGTGAAAGATGTTTGACTTTTTTATTACCGGTATATAATTCATTCACTACAAAAAAGGGGTTTCTAAAATGAAATGAAAAGAATTATCCCATGGAAAAGATGCAAACCTGGTGAAATTATTTGTTCATGCAGCAAGATAATTTTCCTTAACAAGATTTCTTGATTTAAAATGTTTAAATCTAGAAATAAGCATTAGAAATTATGTCTTAAAACAAGATAATTTATCTAAAATTTCTAAAAATAAGTTTTTTTTAATATCTGGCTAGGAACCAGATAATTAGCAGTGTTGAGTGTTAAAAAGTTTGTGGGAATTTAGAAAACCATAAAAGCCAACTAAAAAGGCTTTATTTTTTTAAATGCTTATCTTTATTGTACGTAATCCTTTATTGTTGCCTGTCAAACAAAGGAAACGTTAAATATTTACTAATGTGGTTTTACATTTACACTTTATATTCCATTGATTTTAGGACATTAATCCCTCTTTTATGTGTCTCCCCCTCGCTCCCCTCTGTCTGTCTTTCTTCTCCTTCAGTATAAGAGGCATCGTCTTTCCGTTGGGCAAACGAACCACAACGCTAAGACAGTGGTCAATTTAGCTGACATGGTAGGAACTGGATCGATCTTCTTCTTGGAAAGCTTGCCACAATCTCCCCCAGCTGGTCAGGCACCCATTGCACTGATTTATCAATTAACCAGCCTTGCTCCAGCCATTTCTACTTTCTCCCTAATATGGGGATTTAAGCAGCCATTAACTCGACCAACGATGAGTTGTCAGATTTCTGTGGCTGGAGGCTGCAGCATTCCAATGGTTCTGATGCTGAATCTGTTCTGCAGCCTTGATACTCTTGCTGTGTTACTGAAATTTGACCGGCTGCAGGATTACATCTGTAAACTGAGAGGCTGTGACAAAGGTCACACTTTCTGTCGTGCCCTTGGAGATGTTTGTATGAACCATCTGAGTTCACAAAGGACATATTGATTTAGACCCAGAATGCTACACTATCCAGATAGTGTAGGCAATGGCATATACCATGCTCACATTTATCAGTGAAAGGGTTAAAAAAAATCCAACTTCTACATTTATTTTTTTTGTAGTGCTGTATTTACCAGTAGTCCTGCACTTAGTTTGCTATAACAATCCTAGCATGGATCCTGGACCTTATCCTCTTCTTACCTCACCTAGTCGATTTTCTATAGGGCCTCCATCTGGATGATAATATAACCATGGAAGAATATTAATTTAATTTCTGTTATGGTATTTCCTCTGTTTTCTGAATCATTATCTTACTCAAGACTTAAGACATCTAATTTTCAGTTCTATTAAAAAGTCCAAGATAACCGGTCAGATCTAACATGTAACAGAAGAAGAAGTAACAAGGAAAAAGATAAGACATCAACCAGAATATTTCATCCAATTAAAAACCTCGAAATGTCTTATCTTTTACTCAACATCCTTTGTAAATGGCAACCTAAATGTCACTATAAACCTATGTTGACAATATGCAGCACAGGTCTTCTGACCTATATTTGTTTTTATATTATAGATAGAACCAGTGTTTACATTTGGAGAGCGACACAGCCTAGGTGCAAAATCTGTGCTGAAGATTGTCTATGTGTTCCTATTATCTGCTTGTATTCTAATTCTTCTAAATGAATGAATTGGTTTGACAGAATGGTGAAGATCAGTGTGAAAAATCCTTCCTATATCAGATTCTTCATTCTCTTTTTAATGTAATCTTTTTGGTCTTCTTCACTGTTTGCGTTAATAAAGCAAAACTCAGTGGAGACTTCAAAGGCACAAGCATAAATATTTGCCTCCGCCTGTGTTGTCCTTCAGACTGTTACCTTTGTTGACTGTCTGGTCTCCTGTGATGTGCGGCTGTCTGGTGTCAGGATCACAGCAGCGCTTTGACTTCTGTCATAATAAGCAGCTGGAGACCTTCCTGATTATGAAACGCGTCTGTCAGCTGTCACGCTGATCTGGCCTCATCATTCTTCCTCGCTCAGCGACTTTGAAGATGAAGCTTTTTTGACTTCCAGAGCCTTTGACCATTAACGCTCTCTATCCTGCCGTGGTCAGATTTTCCGGAAACAGCTCAACACCCGGATTGTTCTCGTCGCTATGGAAACCTGGTCGGTGGACAACAAGTTCAACATCGATGACGATCCCATGGTGACGCTCAAGGAGTTCATGAAGTACAGGAAGGACTTCATCAAGGAGAAATGTGACTCTGTTCAGCTCTTTTTGTGAGTCTTTCTGACATGAAAGTGGATTTTGTTTTTTGTTGTTTTTTGTGCACAGTTTTAGTTTGTGAAACACAAATTTTTACTTGCAGAGGGAATCAGTTTCGCAGCAGCTCGGGGTCAGCCTCCTATATGGGAGGAGTTTGTTCTCTCACCAAAGGAGGGGGAGTCAACGAGGTGAGATGAACCACTTATTCACCTTTCAACTTTTTCATATCTTGTTAGATTTCAACCAAAAATTTCTATATTTCATAAGCATTTTCTATGACAAAGTAATAGATGTGAAGCAGATGTGGAAAAAGCATAAAATTGCTCCCCCAGTTTTAAATCTTTTTCTGCCTCTGGCAGGAATCTTCCACAACTGTGTTGCAATCAGCACCATCTGCCCTTTCTTAATTCTGAACCTTTTCCCTGCCAAAGAAAAGCATCCCCACAGCATTATGTTGCCACCACCATGTCCTACCATATGAATGGATTTGTCAGTTTGACATAAAAGGCCAGTTTTAATCCACACAGCCTTTTGCATGTAGGCAAAAAGGTTAACAACCATTTATGCACTTTTCCCAATCGAGCTGATTATTGGTGTTTATCAGAGAGGGAAGCCCCATTTCAAATTAAAGCATATTTTTTCTTGGTCTATCATATAAAATCACAGTGAAATACAATTTAGCTTCCTGTTGTACTGTGATAAAATGAGACAAGTGAAGCTCTATAACTGAGGCTTTAGTGATAGACATGAGTTTTCTGTTGGCTGATCAGAGTGTTTTATTCTGATTAGACATGCAGTGGAATATATTTCATATTTATATTCTTTTTCTTAGCACTTATTTTATTGTTTGCTGTTTTGTTTTCGCTCTGTTTGCATCAGTACGGTAAACACGGTGAGATGGCTGTCACCTTGGCTCAGTCTTTGGGTCAGAACATCGGCATTTTTTCGGACAAGAAGAGGATTCTTAACGGTATGTGCAGGAAACTTTCTTCATTTTTTTTTCGATTTCTTTAAACCTGAACTTAAAGCCTCATTTCTGTTTTTTTTTGTCTATATAAGGTGAATGTAAGTGCCCTGATAAATGGACAGGATGTATCATGGGTGACGTTGGGTAAGTTCAAATAAATGTTTCTAAACTTGTGATATTTACCAATTAATCACAGATAACTGCAGACTGTTTTTGAATTAAGTATTTTCTAAGTGAATGTAAATATGGAATATTTATATAGAAGAAAACAGTATTAAATCTGTTGTAGTCCTGTAATAGACCACTAGATGTCAGTCCAGATGTGTTTATGCCCAGTTCCTATCAGATAAGTCATTGCTAGAATAAGACCAATGTAAATAACAATTCATTTTGATTAGTCAGTTTTCATGCCTAAATCCAGATGTTGTATTGAGGTGTGTTTTTATGCTGCAAGCGCTTTGAACGGGATGTGAGAGTCTGTGAATATATTTTTGTTTGTGAGTTTTAATACCCCTTATTTAAATACATTTTGCATTTCCCCTCTGTCCTCAAAGGCACAGCAGGTGAGCAGAAGCTCGCTCGATTTTGCTTTGGCTTTTATTTTATTTTTTATTTTGGTGTGAGGGGGCAAAGCGGCTGCCTCCAAGAGAGGTTTTCAATAAGCACAACCATTGCCAACATTCAGCAGCACCACCGTTACCACGGCACCAGCTTCTGTTTTTATTTAGACCAGTGGTGTCCAAACTTTTCTTCCAAAATTGTGAAGATGAACACGTTTACATTTTACTATAAACAATGGATTTTCAATTGATCTTCTTATTTGAACTTGCTCAATAATAAACTAAAAACACATTTCAATTATTTATTTGCTTTTTGCTATGTTTTGTTTTTATTCTGTTAGTCTAGAAAATGTGTTTCATGCGTTCATTTGGAAATACTTACTGTGTTTAATCAAATGCATTTTTTGTGCTCACAAGAAATCATTAGAATAAAATAAATACAAAGTGCGTGGTAAATAAAAGATTTATTTTTTTTGTTGTATGTAACTTTTTAAATTTTAAACTGTCTACCTTTATTCCTAACGGGCCATGTTTGTATCATCTTTAAATTGTGGTTGCGGGATGCTCAGATACCTTCCAAGCAGTAGCGGTTTTGGCACTATGTAAGCTACTTATTCTGCCAGCCCATAAATTAATAAAAAGTAAGGAATTAATCTGTTATTATACAACAGAGCAGCTATGTTTTTATTGTATCTGTAGCCAGTGTTCCCTCTTTCTAAAGTCACCTGGGGCAGATGCCCATAAAACTAATCCAAAACCGCCTCTGCTTCCAAGGACCACAAATGGCTCCCAGGCCGCACTTTGGACACCTCTGATTAAGACAATATGAATAAATACGGCTCATTGATCTGCTGTATTTTTCATAATCACTCAGCAGAATTCCACATTTAGATGATTTCTATTCTTTAGTTTTCAGTCGATGTCACTGGCTGATCAACAAGGAAAACTTTGTTTCCGTTTCTTCTCATTTAAAGGTTTCCGTCTTCTCCTGGGACAAGTTCCAACTTGTCATCACTTATGTTTGTCTACATCTAACCGATTGATACAGTCTGCAATGTCATTTTCATTCTTTGTTGATATTTAGATATTTATCTAGCTGGTTTTAGTGTAACAGTAACTGACTTCCTTAAGATACAGTCTCTAGATCCGGTTTTATCTCTTTATTGAAAATCCCATGGCAGGAGACAGGTGCTACTTTCAGCCTGTCACCTGTGAATGGACTGAGACACAATTTTAATTTTTAAAGTCAAGTCAATGGTATTTCAGACATTTGTATTCAATGAATCGCCTGTTTTTATCTTGTAGTTCCTGCATGCCTGATCTAGTTAACCTGAATAACAGTTTTCATGCTGTTTCCACAGGGCGTTGCTGCTGTGTGCATGAGCACGAGTGTCTAGCTGAATAAATACTGTGTTTTTACAGGGAATGGGACAGATTTGATCTGTGTTTTCTTTTAGTTGATATTTAATTATTGCAGATCTGTCAGTATTACCCACACCTTAAGTCAACTTGGTAAAGAGTGAGTAAAGAGTGAGTTTCTTAGAATTATTGTAGGGTTGTTGTATTGACTTTATATTTTAGCTGTTGTAAGTTTCTACTTCCTGTCCATTTTAATAAAAAATAAAATCAAACAAAATATCTACAAAATGCTAAAAATGTATTTATACCTGTTAAACTTTTTAAACTTGTTGTCAGAGCTTTACAGCTGGATTAGATGATCTAGGTCTGGTCTGAGGTGATGGGAAGATGCATAGAGCTTAAAATAGGGCAATGCTGAAAGAAAGCAGGTTAAAGGCTTCAACAGACAATAGCATACGTACATACAGTTAGAGCTACGCTGGAACATGTTTTTTAAGGCAGATAGTGAATGGCCCCCTCAAAGTACAGGCTGAAATCACAACATGAAATGTTTGTAAAATGTAAAAACTGATGTTCAAAGATGCTCTTTATTCAGTGTTTATTAGACTTAGACAACTTTATTATTTGTATACAAAACAGAATTTTGTTTATACAGATTTCAGACAGTGAATGAGCAGCAGTTTAGCAGGGAAAAGGAACATTTCTATTTCATAAAGTGCAGCAGCATATAATCTGTAAAACTCCCTGCATAATTATAATAAAGCTATTTATATGCATAAATCAAGCGGACCACTATGGCGATAGCCGTACTGCTCCACTTATGAAAGTAAAATCTGTTTGGGTCTTTTTTGGCATCAAGACAATTATTCTTATTTCGACATCGCCAGACAGGACACTGTAAATAAACAAATAAAAGATAAATAAATAAATAAAGTGCAGCAGTGATTTGAATATAAACAGTGCGAGAGAAAAAACATGGTGCAAAAGGCATGGATGTGGAAGTTCAGAGCAGTGCAAAAACAAATATATCTGCTGCAAAATTGCTGTAGAAAAACATTTGAGTTTAGTACTATTTGGTATGATGTTATCAGTGGGATGCAGAGTCTGGATTTGTGACTCGATTTAGAGTTTTTTTAACAGTTCAGCAGTCTGATAGCAGTGGGGAAAAAGCTGATACAGAACTTGCTGGGACTGCATGGGATACTGCGAAGCCTCTTGACAGAGAAAAGAGGGAAGCAGGGAGAACAGTCCATGGTGGGGGTGTGAGGGGTCACTGATGATGTACGGGCTCTGGTCGTTTCAGCTATAGGTGCAGATTTTATCCCCTCCCAATATTTTTTTTTAGTTATTTTATTAATATTAAAATTACTTTAATGCTCTGAACAAATCACCATGCCTAGAAGAAGAAAAAACCAGAAACAATCCCCAAGCTTGCAAATAATGAAACAATCTGTAAAGGGTAATTTATGTTCCTTTCATGGCAACAGATCAGCAGGTAGTACAAAAATACTTAATCCTAAGCAAGGTAAATGAAAAGCTCTCTAATTTACCTCACCCTGAATCTGCTCATTTTCATTTCTGCAGCAGAACTGGGATCATACTTAATAAAATTTCCTATTCAGTTTCAGGATTTCGTTGGCTTGTGTTTCTATAGATGAAATCCTGTCAATGGATGCTTCTAGGCTTCTGTCCTTGATTTTATAAGATGTGGTTTTTGTTTCCTCATTTTTGTTTGTTGTTTTTTTCCAGGTACTATTTACCCCAGAGGTTTACTGATTGCAACGTGGAGGAGTACCATAACTTTCTGAACAGTGGGGGAGGAGCCTGCCTCTTTAACAAACCTATGAAGGTAAAGGACACGCACACATAAACTGTAAATCTATACACAATCACATTTTGAACATCACTCCAATAGTTTGTAGAAATATAAACAGCAGAATTGCAAAGCAATGAATTAGATGATCCTAAAATGCTTTATTCAGCACCAGAATCTGAGAGAGAGACTTTAAAAAACAATGTGGATGAATTAATTCAATTCCCTTACGCATAAATTTAATGGCTTTTAAGGATTTCTATCCCAATAGAAAACAAAACATCAAAGATACCACTTTTGTAAAGATCAAAGCTTTTGATTCAAAGTTTTCCTTAGATAGAAAACTTTGAATCAATTTGACTGTATGATCTGGTGAACTGTAGAGTGCATTGGGATGACGTGTTGTGAATTGGCGCTATATAAATAAACTGAATTAAATTGAATTGAAGCCACCGCAAATCAGGTATTTAAGTGAACCGTTTCCCGAATCTTATATGAGCTCAGTCTATTACAAATGGACCGAGGCTGCATGTGTTACAAAAAGAGCAACAACGAGTCATTGTTTTTGTCACTATACCAGCAGGATAGGACCCTCTGAAGTCTGGGCTTGTTTTTTAACTGGTCTTTCTGCAGTATTGACAAATGAGCCTCTGAGCTGTTTGTAGGTGTTGGCTAAAGGAGAGGTTATGCGATACAGTTTTCCAAATGTGTTCCCACCCATCCTTTACATCCATCAGCCTTCCTCCACTTTCTCAATATTGACAAATTCGTATATGTGATCTACACATGCACAGTGCATGATGTACATTCCCTGTAATTGGCTGAAACAAACAATGGAGTTATCTAATTGGTTGCAAATCATAGCTTTGTTAAAAAAAATGCATTTGTGCATTGTGTCACAAAAATCTATACACAAATGCAGTAAAGTTCAAAGAAAAGTAGTAATTTGTAATTCTGGATATGATTGTGTATTCATCACAAATAATTTAGTTGATCTTGTCTTGTGAATGTGTCAATATGTGTCACTATGTTGACGTGTGGATCACATATGTGAGTTTGTAAATGTTAAGGCTCTTGTAGCTCCATAAATACAAGGTTTCGGTTTTTTATTTTAACGCTGCATTCAGTTTTAATCTACATCTTGTGGAGTTTTCTGCTTGAACGAATACAAACTTTTCTTCTTTCCGTCTTCCACTTAGCTGCTTGACCCCCCAGAATGCGGTAATGGCTTTGTGGAGCCAGGAGAAGAGTGTGACTGTGGTACCCCAGAGGTAAGTGCTACACCTGGGTGTGTTTGTTTAGTATTTTCCACAAGTATTTTCATTCTTTCTATTACCGAGTCAAACTGTGATCCCGATGGCTCCTTAGGGAGCCTTTTGAGACAGCTTTGATTTTCAGCAGGACAAACTTTTACTAGATCTCAAAATTAAAAGTTTTTTTTAAATATTTAAACAGATCAACAATCTATTATTTAAGTGTAAAGATATTTAAGTCACCTTTAAACATCTGTTAACATTCTAAACTGTAATGAAATAAAATCAGCAAAAATCAGAAATACACTACCTCAGTTACATAGTAAAGGAAATCTAACCTGAGACTAGGTCCAAGACTTTCACTCTAAATTACCGTAACAAAACATGGTGCTGTTGTTTTGACCTTGGGCTTATGGGAATATTTGACCATGCTGTCAAATAATAATTTTCTAGGTCAGACACTGATGTTGGTTGAAGTTGTGTGCCTCTCCTACTCTTTGCGGCCTCTCCCCGCTAAAGCTCGTCTGTACTAAACTCGCTCTCTGGTCTCACTTTGCGTCCTGGTAGGGAGTCATGTCCATCTGGAAGGAGTCATATCTAACTGTTCCCGTGTATTTGGGAGGTAGAAACTGTATTTGTCTGATAAAGAATTTCTATAAAGGTTCTATATTGTGTGTTTGTTTTTTTCAAGTTCCAAAATGAGCAATAGGCAAATAAATGATGACATATTGCCTTTGGTACTATAGAGGATCCTTTTGTTATGAAATATTAGTTATTTCCTGGAGCTTATTTTTCCAACCCAGACCAATCAGCTGTTAAATCTGTTGAGACTGGCCAACAGGAGCACATGTGAAAAAACACATGGAGAGAACAGTCCTGAACTGAGTGCAAAGACTTAGGTTTTGAGAGAAAAATAAGTTTTTAGTGAGAAATCTCTTTATGAGAGAAAATGTTTTAAATATGATTGCAAAAGAAAAACAATATTTGAGAGTAAAAATCTATTTTTGACAAAATATTTTTTAACTCTTTTGGAATATTTTCTCTCAAAACATTTTCTTCAGTCTCAAATAGAAGCAGTTTTTGCTGTCAGTGTGAACATTAGTTTTCTATTATTTTTATTTTGCTATCAAATTTATTTTCCTTTCAGATCACTTTTTGTTCTTGAATTTAATAAAAAAAACACAAAAATAACTCTGCTTTTGATTATAGTTTAAGATAGCATGGGGGGGGGGTGTTTCTCTCTTTCTTTAAGCAAACCATCATACATGGCTGGATTCCAGGCAAACATTTCTAAAAATACTGAGATCTTCCTCTAAAACGATGGATTGAAGTGTTTAAAATACCAAAAAAAAAAAATGCTGTTAAAGAAAAATGGCTGTCAGCATTTCAATATAGGTGACAGGATACCTCTCTTAAGTTTGTGAAATATCATTCTTTCCAAAACATTTATGCTCAATTCTTACTCTAATTATAAAAAAATTAGTAGTTGGGAACAATGGTAATCGAGCCTTAAAGGGGTGAGACACAAAAAACGACAACAACAGTCTGAAGTCATTATTATTATTATTTTTTTTTTATTGAATTAAAGAAAAAAAGGCAATAAAATGTTTGCAAGGACTCCAGCCTTTTATGATGGTTTTCATAAAGGAAGAGAGAAATCACAAACCCCCATAATATCTAAAACCATTATTTTAAAGCAGGTAACTTGATTGGATAAAAATCAGTCAGATCTATGTTTAAACTAGAAGTATTGCAAAATAACTTATTGTGAATTAGATGTTATTTAAACAATTTATGTTTGTGTTTTAAGGAATGTGCCAACGAGGGGGGGAATTGCTGCAAGAACTGCACTCTGACCAAAGGCTCCGATTGTAGCAATGGACTATGCTGCAGAAACTGCCAGGTAAAGAACAAGAAATGCTACACTTCCTCAGGGCCCGAGGAGAGCATGCCCTATATCATTATTTAATTCATAGGAGAAAAACATGCAGTATTGTGCTGCCTAAATACATGATGCTTATTATTTACAGTCTGGTTAATTAGCATAATTTTATTCTACAGTTGGAAGTCATGGGAGTTTTGTGCCGAGACGCAGTGAACGACTGTGACATACCAGAGAAATGCACTGGCAACTCCAGCCAGGTGAGCATGAGTCTCCCACAGGCTGTTTGTTTGGTGATCAACCTGTACAATAACCATGATACGTCAAACTACCTTTCTTGTTTGTTTCAGTGTCCACCAAATGTGCATAAGATGGATGGATACACATGTGAAAAAGATCAGGTAAGACATTGGATTTAGATCAGATTTGCCTGTAATTGTTTTTTACTTGAGTCTTTGCAGCTTTTCCTCTATCTTTCTGCAGGGTCGCTGCTTCAATGGAAAATGTAAAACCAAAGACAGACAGTGCAAGTACATTTGGGGAGAAAGTAAGTGTGAAATGGTCTCAGGTCTCATAAGATAAAACATTGGCCTTGCTATTTTCTAGACAGACTTTTGTAACACGTTTTAGTTAAAAAACCCACACAAAGTCGTGCAAAACTGTTTTGATGCTTTTTTGATTTTATTCAGTGCTATTTACCCAAATTTACCCAAAATAAATTAATAAAGCCACTTTATTGCTAGTTTAACTGTGTTTAATGAAATATCAACATGAATGGAGTTATTCTGTGAAGGTCTCATGAAGACCAAGGAGCAAAGCAGACAGGTAGGTCAGGGAGGAAGATGTGGACAAGTTTAAAGCCCGGCTAGATTTTAAAACAATATCCCAAGCTTTGAACATCTCATAGAGCATTTTTCTGTCCATCATCTGACTATGGTAAAACTGTAAATCTATCAAGACAAGGCCTTCAAGACAAACTTGTTGGAGATCTACAGCTCAGGTTAGAGAATTGTTCATCTGCATTATTAGTCAGATCTCCACAAATTTGGACTTTATTGGAGAGTAGAAAGAACAAATCATTTGAACCATCAAAGTAAATCATAAAATGTTTCAAGTTAAACTTTTTGAGTCAAAAAAACTAGAAACTTGGTGGTGAGCCTTTTAATTAGCGAAGCAAAGAAAAGGAAGCTGGTCAGTTGATTAAAGGGTGGATGGATTAGTTTTTCTTGAAAATTTAAACAGATTCTCACAACATTTTCCATTTCACAACATTTTCACACAAAAAAATCTTGCAATTCTGCTGCAAAATCTAACTTTAACAACAATATGAAATCCTCTCAGAAGGCTATTTTGTTTGCGAATAACTCACAGGAACCATCAAAGGAATAAACATTTATGAGAACAATTTAATCACTAAAATCCCAACTCATTACCTCTTTCTCTTTGGTGTAACTCTTGCTGTGTAACACTGAAGACAAAGAGGAAAAACATGACATCATGTTTTTATCCACAGAAAACAGTAAATGGTGTATCTTTTAACGATACAGTATTTTATTTCCCCCCCAAAATGTAATCATACATTAAAAAAAACTTATACATGGTGGTATTAAATAAGAGTTACATGTGGTAATAGTAAAAAACAAAAACAAACTATGCTTTCTTTTTTATGCAATCTAATATTGGCCCCCATTGCACAAAAACAGAAGGTCTAACGTGGCCATTTTTGTGCAAACAGTGGTTCACCGAAGTTACTGTATGAGTAAGTGTGCGAAGTCTGGCAAATCTCTTTTATAATTTAGAACTGCAGTGTGATCCTTGTGAAAACATGACATCCTACTCATGAAAATTGTGCTTAAAACATGTGACAATGCTGAGGTCATTAGGCCTAAGCACTTGTTTTTGTGAGTACAAAACTGAGAAAAACTATATTACATGCTAACCTGTTAGATACCTCATAAGAGGGCTGGAGGGGCAGCTGCTAGCAGGACAACAGCCCTTAGCATCAAGCCAAGGGCTAAACCCAAATTAAAACCACACTATTAGGTTTTACTTTGAAATATAGTTTTTGAGTCTATGTCTCAGTTTGTTTCCCTTTTGCAAACACAAACTACTTTGTGTTTTGTAATATCCCTGCAAATTACACTTAACTTGATACATGCAACTAGAAAGTCAACTGCTGGTAAAAGTCTTAGCAGGGTTAATATTTTTCTGGGCCAGTGTACCGAAGAAACCTGACGGGATTTGAATTAGACGAGTTTTACCCTTTGTCTGCTTGTTGTTTCCACCAGAGGCAACAGCAGCCGACAAGTTCTGCTACGAAAAGCTCAACATTGAAGGGACAGAAAAAGGAAACTGTGGGAAGGAAAAGGACACCTGGGTCCAGTGTAACAAACGGTAACAGATCCTTTCTCTGCTTTAAACATCTGCTGTGAGAGTTTTCTCTCCTGCTGATCTGGGGTCTTTGTCCTCCTGTGTTTCAGAGATGTTCACTGTGGGTACCTGCTGTGCTCTAACATCTCACCATCCCCACGCCTGGGAGAGCTGCAGGGAGGACTCACCTCTTTCTCTGTCGCTCAACATGGTTCCCCCCTGGACTGCAGGTATGCAACCAAGAACACAGCTTAGAGATTACAGCTGCTAATTTGCTCTGTGGCAAAGAATTTTAATCTCTGTAACAATGCACAATATTCCTACCAAGTTATAAGTGCAAGTTATGATCTAAACTGGAGAGCAGCAGCATGTGTATGATATGCTGCTGCGTATGGTATAATACATTCCAATCCATTTCTTTCCTCTTTGCTGTCCTCTATTCAGTGGGGGGCATGTGCTGATTGACGGAGACACAGACCTAGGATACGTAGAAGATGGGACAGCCTGTGGGACGGACAGCATCTGTTTGGATCACAAGTGTCTATCGATTGAACAGTTCAACTTCAGCACCTGCCCAGGGACCACTGATAATACCATCTGCTCTGGACACGGAGTATGCAACTTTTCCCCTGCACAAACATGCAGCCATTTATTGACCACCACATGCTGCTTCAATGATCCTTCTCTCTGTAGGTTTGCAGTAATGAGCTGAAGTGTGTGTGTGACCTGGGCTGGACAGGAGACGACTGTTACTCCAGGTCCCTCCTCAGTCATCTTGTGGACGGACTAGCAGCTCCTAGTCCAGGTAAAGCCTCTGAGTAAAAAAAACAAAAAACTAACTAAATTATCTCACGTTCTTCCTTCCTGTTTTTCTGTTTTTATCTACAATTCATACTCATAATTGTATACTAGCTCCACCCATTTTATTACTGTTCCTTTTTATCACTCTGCCATGCATTTAAAGTAGCTGCATCATGCATGTTTTTTTTTTTTTTGGTCATTATTTTGATGCTCGTTCTTTGTCAACAGACTGATCTTTGACGGATTGCCTCGAGGTCAGAGTTTGAGTTTCTCTTTAACTGTTTTCTGGTTGTTTTCCTCGCTCATCCCAGTTTGAGTGCTCTGTAATTGTAGCATTTGTTTCATAAAGTAGCAAGCACTTTTTGTTCTTCTGAATGGGATGCAGAACTTTGTGTTAATTGCCCTAAAAGAAGTGCTGAAGGTGAAGGTCTTTTTTAAGCTTATTCTCCCCTCTCTTCCCTTCAAACGTTTCCCGCTAGTTTTACTTCCTTCTGCTGTGGTTTGTGTTTCCCCTTAATGATCCGATTTCTTACAAGACCACAGGACTAACCCAAACAATGGAGAAGAATTTGGCTCCCCACTCTCATCTCTTCCTCCTCTGTCTTCCTCAGGGATCACCAGCACCAACATCATAATCGGGGCCATCACTGGCTCCATCGTATTTCTGGCTCTCATACTGGCAGTTACTGCCTGGTGCTACAAGTGAGTGCAAACTAAGGTTTAAGGAGTGATGCTCAGATGTTGCTAACAGAAGATAAAAGCAGAATTCTGTTCTTTTCACAGGAGCTACAAAAAGAGACGACACAATGAGTCTGAGGTTCACAGAAAATTCTGCCGGTTTGCTGCTTTTCATTATTGCTGTATTTTGTTTTCGTTTTGTCTTGTGTTGCAAAATGCACAACGGTATATTTTTATGTATTCCTTTAAAGGAGAAGACACCATTTAGTTTTCATGTTTGGTTGGAATTCAATGTTTTTGAATGCCCCAGATCTTACAGTAAAGAGTAGTGATTAGAACTAAGGAATAAGAATTTACTTTCACCCTGCCTTTGAAATTGTTTGGTTAAAAAAAAACATAACGCTTAGTGACTAAAGATAGTTTTTCCCAGCTATGATTATGAGACAACTTTGACTCAGGCAGAAGAGTAGTTGTCTTGGAAGCCAAGAATAGGTTAGATTAAAGTCTCCTCCTCTCATATGTTGATGTGCCCTATGAGCAAAGGACTAAACACCATGTAGATAGTAGATGTTGAGTGAATAGAAAAAATAACATTAAGCATTTGGAAGAAAAATTTAGGAAGAATAAGTTTTTTTTCAGCTTTAGACTGAATCCATTTTTTTTTTTTAAAGTTTATTAGTATTAACCTTCCAGAAATTGTACATGAATTTATATTTGAGACCATTTTAAAAGGGGTAAGTGGATTGTTTGGTGATGTATAAAACATTACAACATAGCTTTACAGGAAGGAAATTTCTTATTATTATTCAGACAAAAACAAGGTCTGGTGAGAATTTGAGGGTGTCCATTTATATGGAGTCTAAAAATATTCCCTTGGTGTTTCCAGACAAATACCCCCCGGTGACTATATCACCAAACCCGGGGATGCAGATTCCTTTTACAGCGACATGCCTCCGGGTGTCAGCACCAACTCTGGATGCAGCTCCAAGAAGAGGTCAGCCTGCCTGTCCCAGCTGCAGATTTGCACACTGTCCTTCACTCCATCCTTCCCATCCATTTCTCAGAACATCTCAGTGTTTGGCTTCAGGTGTGCCATTTCATCATCCCTCATCCATTTGCGTGTTTTCAGCTGTTTGAGTCAGTTAGCATTTTTAAATTGCTGATGTAGCTCTTGCTCATAATATGACTTCATATTATGCATTTGCAGCTATAATGTATTTGTTTAAGATGCATTTTTTTTCAGTGCATTTTTTTCAAAGCAGAAAAAAAATGAATGTCAAAATGGAGGATATTTTGGCAATGAAGAACTGAGTCATTCATTGCGCTGCATACTCACTTCTTCACATCCTGTTCCATTCATTCACAGCTCTGGGCCTTTACTTATCATTCGAAATGTTTCCTACATTTCACATTAGAGTTCTCAGAAAATTTTGAAGAAAAGCTTTTAAACTGCTCTATTCATGCTATGTGTGGGTAGATCTAATGGCCTGTCACACTCATGGAGCGAGAGGATTCCAGATGCCAAGCACATCACCGACGTCTGTGAAAATGGGAGACCACGAAGCAACTCATGGCAAGGTGACGCACTGATAACCTGAAGCAGATGTGCTTCCTGTACATTGGAATTTAGATAATAGATATCAAAGCTTTATCGTTGAGAATCATTTGTAGAGCAACTGGAAACAAACATACAGTTTTTTTTCCATATTTATCTCCTCCTTTATCATCATTGAAATATAATTTTGTCTTGTTTTTCTTGCTCCAACTTTCTTTCTAGGAAACCTGAGCGGTAATCGGAAGAAGCTGAAAGGAAAGAAGTTCAGGGCTCGCTCCAACTCCACAGAGTGAGTTCCACTCAGTGCTGCCGTGTACTCGGCAATCTAAGAAGGATATTTATTAAAAAAGTAGACATCAAGTTAAATTTCACATTTCAACCTTTATATGGCAACAGATTCAACAATCTAAATCTAACATTTTGCCATATTATTTCACTGGTTCTTTTTATTGAACAAGTGTCACAGTAAAAATATTTAGAAATGAATAGTTTGGGTAAAAAAAAAAAGTATGTTAGGTTTTAAATTAATATATAAAAGTAAACATTTTGTGTTTTAGATTCACAGTTACCCCTTCATTTCATTTTAAAACCAGATAAACAATTTAAAAAATAACCGTTTCGCACAAAAAGCCTTTTTCTAAAATGGAATGCACAGTTACTTATATACGAATGATTTATTATCAGCAGAGGATTCATTTTTTTCTTAACAAAAAAAAATGTTTTCAAAGGAATACATGAAGGAGACACGTGGCAGCCTAGTGGCGACACAGTAAATGGATCAGTATCAGAAAAGAGTATTTAAAACGTAAGAGGAATTAGTTTTGATGAAGCTACACATAGACAGACGTACAGCTGACAGAGAAACATTTTCAAATATATAAAGTAGATTAGGAACCTAACATCACTTTTTGTTTGTCTGTATTGATCACGCATTGGAAAAATTTATCTCCGTATTTAACCCATCCCTTCGGGGAGCAATGGGCTGCCACTCGATCCCCACTGCCAGTGGAGGCAGTGGGGATTGAACTAGATACTTGCAACCGTCTCAGAGTAACACATGGATTTAATTAAGGAGTTTGTGGTATGTTTTTTTTTTATAAGTATTTAATGTATATGTATAAATAGTTGACATTGATAAAATATTTTTAAAGAAATGTCATGCTCCTGAAATTAAATTTAGTTTTCTTATATATATATATATATATATATATATATATATATATATATATATATATATATATATATATATATATATTATATATATATTTATATATATATATATATATAGGTACAATCACCCTAAAATAAGGCTTTCAGACTATTGCACATAACCTCAGCACATTAACTGACTGCTTCAGTCACTATTAGAGAAATGAAGCACAAACAGAAAAAAAACATCAATCATCAGAGAGCAGAGCAAATGTTTAGGGCGTCTCTTGGAGCCGCTAGCAGAGCTGACAGTGGAAAAGCTGAAATAGCTGCAGACACATTGGACGTCTTTAGGACTTGAAGACGCTACTTGCTTTGTAATTTGTTTCAACATTAGAATCTGTAGTGAAGCATTTAAAAAATTTGAAAATTGCCAAAAAATATACTTTTTAGGTTTTGTGTTTATATTGATTTCACAGTAAAACACATAAAAGGGAAAATAATCCGTTGATAGTGTGTGAAAGCGCAGTTTTTATCTTAAAGCGATTGAGCTTAGGCATATTTATATGCTACATCATTACTGCATGTATCAGTGCAACAATTCATGACATCTGTATTACAAACAGGACTTCTCTTCTTCAACTTATACTTTAAAAAAAAAAACAACCTAAAACATATAACAAATAAAACAAGATAACAACCTGACCATAAAAATATAAATAGTATAAAAATGATTGCTTATGATAAGGTGTAGCTGTAGAATTCCACAGAGCAGACCTGATGGAGTTTCTTGTACTGATTTCTAGGAATAAAATTAACACTATTGTCCTTTGTTACTCATTTCCTATTTTGAAAATACTTTTTAAGGATTTTACATTATTAAAAATAGGTATATAAAGTAACTTTATTGACAAGGATGTATTATTACCAGCTGGGCCTTCGCAAGCCTTTAACATTATATGCACTAAAAAGCCCTTTAAGGTCTTTCTTCTTCTCTAACATATCAGGTCCTCTGAAATGATTTCTCCAATAATTCAAACTTTTTTTCTTCAAAGCAGTTTGCTGAAAAATTCCTCAGAGCAGAACTGGCTGTGCTTGGTCAGACCAGCCCACCTGTTATTTGTCAGTTTTACAGCTTCACTTCAGTCAGTGCTAATCCTCTTCAATCCAGAAAAGTAGAGCAAACTAAAGTCTGGTGTCACAGTATTTCTGCAAACAAGCAGCAATGTGCTGTTTCGCTTGATTGCTATATACCTGAATTGTGCCTAATAGACATTTATGCAACACTGACGTCAGCAGTCGAATTTAGATTGTCAGATTTTTAACAAGGGGATTTGCCCATATAGTTTTATAGATGTTTTAATGCTCAAATTTATAAACATTTGTGTAAAAAATATGATTAGTGTTTTTGTTGTCAGTCAGATGGTAAATTAAATAGAGACCGTTCATTTCAACATCGCACCTATAATTAGTTTACATTTATGCATGAAGTGAATTAGCGACTCCAGGCATCTGAGGAATAACGGAATTTTTAATCTTAGAATGTTGGCTATTTTATTCCTGTTTTTTCCTCAGGATACATAAACATAAAAATCTTTAACTTATTCTATTATATTCAAGAAAACTGAGAATTATCTGCGATGCCACTGTTTAGAGTTAGTATTTTAAATAGTGTGACAATCTGATCTGATCTGATGTCAGGTTCTAATAACCAAAAAAGTCTATTTTACTTTAAGTTTGATAACTTTTAAAGAAACCCTTCTGTCTTTATCCTAAATGAAAACATATTTTAATTGTTCTTCTCATCATGGCGATTGTTTTATCTGGCTTTTTAAGCTGTACTGCTGCCTTGCTCCGAGCCTATGAATTAATCCACTGTTTTTCTTTTTTTTGACTGAATGAACTTTGAACGAATCTTCAGCGTGCATCGATTGCTCCCCCCCAATCTGCCGTGTTTGCTTGTTTGAAATCTATCACCCTATTTTGCCAATGACGCATTCTGTGGTGCACTAGCTGTCAATCTGAGCATGTTGCCGACTGAGTGGCTGAGAAGCTGGCTGCTTGGAATGATGTTGGAATGATGTGACTAAAGCGCAGCGAGCCTGACACACAACACTGTTTGTTTGTCCGTGGTGGTGCTGTGTTCGTCTGAAACCGCACAAAGGTCTGTTCAACATCTCCACCTTTCTCTCAGATGCAGCTCATATTCTATCTTCACTCTGCTCTCCTATAAATATTTCCTCTATCCTCCCTCATTTGCTTACTTGTAGATGTATTCACTTCCTTCTTTCCTTATCTCTCTCTCTCCTCTCCCCTCCTTTGTTGGTACCATGATCCCCACCCTTCCCCACCTCCTCCCTGCAGGTATTTAACCCCTCGCAACAAAACTGAGTTTTATGATGTAACTAAATGGGTAGAGGATGTGAATAAAAACACTGAAGGACCTTTCCTTAGGTATTAACTTAGATCATGCTCCTACCTCACATGCTTGTATTAAGTTCCCTCACTTTTGATTTGATGTATGGTTTGGGAAGAGTTTGTGCAAATTTGGCCCCACAAGTCTGAAAGAAACTGAGAAAAAGAAACTGGCATGTTGCTGTGTTGAATTCTCAGAAGGGAAAACAATTTAAGAGAGTAAGTGGAGATTATTACCATGTTTAAGAAGCCCCCCTTTTAATTTGCAGCCTTTATTTTTTGCTCCAATGCCATACACAAATAAAAATCCAACATATAAAAGCAACTTGAAAGTTATTTTCCTCCTAATTTTCCTTATTCCCTTCTTTGCTCCCTTTCTCCCCCCAGTCTCTTGTTACTTCTGCATGTTCAGTGTTGTTCTTTAAGTAAGTGTTGGTGGATCCGCCCCGCCTCGCTCCGCCCCACCTGACTTCTCGTGCATCAGGCTGATGTCACAGCTGGCCCAACAATTTTCAGGCTGCAGCTCTGACACCACGCCCATCCCGCTGAAACTAAGTCAACTCTTTGATTGTGTCTGAAGTCTATAGATCATTGCAAGTTTTCTCACTGCCAATAACCAAAAGATAAGCACAAGCACTGGAATCTATAGACCTTCAACGTGTCCAGAAGCTCATTATTCACCATCCCTATTTTACAACAACTATAAAAGGAAACCAACAAAAGAATAAAGCGATGTGGAGCCTGGAAATAGATACAGCTGCAATCTTTACCTAAAAAAAAGGCCTAAAATGTGTACTTACTGTGTTGTTAAGAGACTTTTCCCCTCTTGCAGATTTTCTTCTTTTTTCATTTACATAATTTGGAACATTTAAGATGACTTAAATAAATACACAAGGCTGCTTTAAAAATATTATTATATGAAGGTAAAAAACTATCCACACCAATTAGCCTCTATTTTTTATCTGTTATCTGTTATGATTTAGCCATTCTGGAGTATTTTTCAACCTTGATCGGCTTGTATAGGTCATGCGACTGCATTTCAACAGGATTTAAGCCTGACTTTGACTAGGTGATTCCAGAGCCTTTTTCTGGAGTCATTCAGAGGTACATGCATTGCCTACATGGGCTGGAGCCTGAGTACTTAAACCAGAATCGATTGTTACATTAATTACAGGAAGTCATCCAAGTGTTAAATAAGCAAAGCAGCCCCACATCATAATCCTGCCACCCCATGTTTGTCAATTTGATGCTTTTTTTTTTTTTCAATCTAAAGGCTTTCTCTCTCTTTTTTTTTTTTTAAGTCTTTCAATTTTAGGTCATCCATCCAGAGTGTTCTGATAAATCTAAGATGGTTTTTGGTCCACGTGAGACAGACCTTTGTGTTTCTTTTGGTCAAAACCATCCAGTGAAGGCTGTTTTTACCTAGTCTCAGGCTTATTCCTCTGTTCTTACAGACTGTAGTATTTAAAATGTTCTTTATTTTGTGACCCCTGGGTGGGTCTTTGATGCCCTTATGGAGTCATTTTAATAGGTTCGTAACTCCTATCAAGGTTTTCTTCTATTCTGTCTTGAATTTCTTGGGTTGGACCATGTTTAGTTACTTTTTGATAGATTTTAACATACTTCCTTTTGTCACAAAGGTTCTGTCAAAGTGATTAGATTTTGCAGGTCAGTTAGTTACAGCAAACATAATTAATGTGATTAATCACAGTTATTTATAGTTTAGCTTATGTGTAGTTCTTTATTTTAAAAAAATGTATCAGTAGCTTTAATAAATATGTTGCCTTAATAAGTTTAATAATAATCTTAACACAAATACTAGATGTTTTTTATATTCGGAACTCTATAAGCATGATATTAAAATACACCAAACAATAAGAAACCTGAACTGGACAAATATCAATTTATCTTTATTGTCATTGTCACAAGAACAACGAAATTTTAAAAAGTGCCATCGACCAGTGCATATGCTTAAAATCAAAAACAAAAATCACTGTTACCACCATTTACACATAATATAAGAAATAAATAACAATAACTGATACAAAACAACTAATAAGAATAGTACATTCTCACACACATCTTCCATGATGATTAATGGTTATTTTTGGTTGCATTTACTTTTATTATTGCTGGCGGGTAAAAATTGTCCCTAAGACGGTTGGTTCTTAGTCTCCAACAGCACTGTATTTACTTGGCCTTCAAATATAAATTGATTCTACGTATTTAAATGAAGCAGAAAGGTATCTAGAAGAAACGGCCTCCACTCTCTTTGCTTCTTTCATCAGTCTTTTCGACCATCTCACAGCAGGTGGTTCATGTGTACAAGCTGCTGCACATGTCAGTCTCCCTCTCCTCCTTTGTTCTTACTACAGTGGTGTTTTAAAAATACAACTTTTTTTGCATTTACTGTGAAAATAATGACATTTGCATTTAGAAAAACTTAAGCACCACTGTATGTTATTGATTCCCAGCTTCTGTCTGGTCTGCTGTCCAAATCCCACTTAGCATTTCTCTGACTGATACAGTCTGTCAGCAACACAATAAAATTCCTGTTTCATCAGTTCTAGTTCTTCCTCACTGTGTTGTTGAGCGATTAAATGATTATATTTGAGCAAGACAGCAGCTGGGAACCTCTGAGCACAGAGGTCGCTCTGAAGAGTTGGGCCCTGGTCAAGTTTTTTATGCCTTCGGTGAGCAGCAGCTTCAACTTTTAAGAGCAACTTCTGTCTCCATGAAGGTGAAACTGAGTTACTGGAGCAGCTAAGGAAGGATGTTGCCCAAAGTCACAGATCTAACATTAGCTCAGCATATTTGTGTCCAACCTCATTTAGCCATCTGTTTCTTTGGTCAACATGTTCGTGAACCAGATATGAAGGGAGAAAGAAGAAAATCTAACGGTGTCACCTTCTCCTTCACTTCAGGACACTGTCCCCTGCCAAGTCCCCTACTTCATCTACTGGATCCATTGCATCCAGCAGAAGATACCCATACCCCATGCCTCCACTGCCGGACGACCAGAGGAAAGCCAATAGGCAGAGTGCCAGGGTGAGCATCCTTCAGTTTTCACAATTTAAAACCAGATTGAAACATCTAAATAGGTTATGACCACAATGAAAATGAGTTTGGACTATGACATCACACCATTCTCCACGTTTTGGGATAATCTAGCCACAACTACTGTCCGGGTCCTTGGTAGATCTAGACTTGAACATCAGATGCATTGTATGATTTTTATGCAATGACAATAGTATCCTGACATTAACAAAAGGACTTGGTCAACTGGAAATGAAAAAAAAATACAGAAAGGCTGTAAATGTTTGTTTTTATGTGAAAAGTTTACTAACCATCAACACTATTGTTCTAAAAATTCCCCAAATTTAATATGAGAAACGTAATCTAGAGAGAAATCATCCATAAGTGATCTAAGTGACTCTGAGTAATCAGATAAAAAAAGAAGTTGAATTTCACTAGAGATGAACAACCAAGAACAACAAAATTATGTATTTGATATTAGTTATTGTATCTGCGACTTAAACAATGTCAAACTGAAAACTACAGTAAAGAATAGCAAAGGACGCATAACAAACATTGCAACAAAATATACTGAAATATTACTCAAATGTTGCTCAATCTGAAAAATGCTGATGTTTTTTTGTTTGTTTTTTTTTTTTAACTAAATAAGAATACTTTTGGTTGAGCCTTTGAAAAATCTTGCACTTTTTAATCCAGATTTGTATTTTTATAATGGATTTTTTTAAAGTGACTTTTTGCATCATGAAAGTTGATCTATAAATAAATTATTAACATCACTATAATTATTAATGCAGATGTTTATTCTTTTTATGTTTGTTTGCCTTCCCTTTTTTTCTTTCCAGCTGTGGGAAACATCAATATAACTCTGACCCTGCAGAAATATCCTAAAGAAGTATTCGTGCTCCGTTACTACAAATGGACAACAGAAAAAAAAACTAATAAAGCTGCACCACAGCTCCTAAAGAGAGAGAAAGTGAGACCCCTGAATAGAAAGGAAGTAGAAGGAAATCCGTTTGAGTTAGGGTGTACAGATATGTCTGAGGCGGCCTCTGTAAGAAGATGCAGAGAAACGAGCCTCCAGGAGCTCGGCCCGAGCTGTTCGTTTTTACTCAAGCATCATAAATGGAACCGGACCCCACTCTCCATACTATTTTCCCAGCTTTTCTCTCATCACAGTCTCTGCAGACACACACCCCACCCTGCCTAAGCCTTTGGAGCTCCTATTAGAAGAAAGCAGAGGAGGCAAGAAGGAGCCACGGCATCACTCCAAGTCTGCGCTGTCTGATTTTTGCAGGATGTGTTTATATAGAAAGTGCAGCATTGTGTGCATGAGAGAAGTACTGATTATCAGCTACATCTTCTTGGTGTAAACAAGACAAGAATAGCAGCTTGATCTGAAGGGAAAGCATGCATCTGCATTATCAATAACCCAAAAGTCACATTTTGATTCAGTCCTGCCCACCTTTTATTCTTCTCCCCCCAAAAATTTGCTAATGTGTGTGTAAATATGTACAGTAAAATACACACAGCGTATGTCTGTGCTTTTATTTTGAAAGACAAAAGCATAGAGAATACTTGGCTCTCGTTTTTTTTTTTTTTTTCTGTAGACAGAGGCTGATGTCTGTAGATAAATATAAAGCAATGCAATGTTCTGTGAGGGTTTCTTTTGTTCCCAGGAGTTCGTCCTCACTTTATCCATCAGCAACAGAATGTGTCTTTTTATGTCATCTTTGCATTATTTTCTAATAATCTCTGTGATAAACTTGCAGATGATTGTGACACATTGAGACTATAGCTCAGATGTTTCTGGACAAGTGTTATTTTAGCATAATTAAGATTTGAGGGTTTTTTTCCGTGTCTTTTCTCATTCAGGTAAATGGATTCAGATGTGTTTGCTGTAGTTTGTAGATGTTCCACTTAGCACTCATGTAGTATTTTGGAAATGTGCCCCTTGATTGTACGTAGGAATGTTTGGGAAAAAATCTGCTGCCCTTTTTTTCACAGGGAATCCCTCCCTTCACTTCTTTTGAATGTGAGATGGTCGGTTCAACTGTGCCAGGATCTGGATATTTTTAAATGTGCATTATTGGATTCAGCTGTGAGGGTTAGAGATGTTTAAGCCTTTGTAAATGATTAATTATGCTGTACAGTGCTTGCTGTTTGAGCTTGTGAAGACCAATGGCATGGCAGTTCTATAACGAACCTTCGGTTATATCTCTGGTTGGCTAATTGTGAGATCATTACAGGGGAAAAAAAGAGCATGCCACTGAAGGTCTTTAACCCTGCTCCCTTCATCGTAAGGTTTCTGTCCCACTGCCGCTCAGCTGTGGGACTTCACAAAGTAAAGTAGTGTTTCTGTGGCACCTGTGCAGCTATTTAAGGTGGGCGTCTTGGTGCCTGCTTCCTAACAGCAAGTCCAATGTGCGGTTAAGGCCCATTGCTTTGCCCTGTGTGGAAGCTGTCTTCTTAAAGCCCTGAGTTTGCCATTTTATTAGTGTTTCTGTTCCGCTTTTACATTTGTAAGCCAAATAGGCATTAGATCTGCATAGGGGAACCCATCTTCACAATACTGAACTGATACTGCTTCATACATCCTGTTTTTCAATGTCTTTTTGTATGTTTTTTTTTTTTTTTTGTGTTAGCATTACAGGGTTCCTACAGATTATTTGAAAATCCCAGAATCTTTTAGAATCAAATTGGCTCAGCAGTTTAAAACCTACTTTGGACATTCAAGATCAAAAATATTGACATAAGGCACTGTAAAAAAAAAAAAAAAAGATTATGGGCTTCCATTACATATTTCTTCTGTTTTGGCATTTCTATTGAGATCTTCATGCATTTTTCATCATTACTGAAGGATATTCAGATTAAATAAACAAATACATAAAAAGTAGTTTTAAATTACTATGATTGTCAATAAAAAAGTGGTTCTACCTGAAAAAGTAATTACCCCTAAATCTAATAAATGGGGCTCTACCGTTGGTAACAACTGGAGTGGGATAATTTCACATAGGGCCAGGTTGGTTTTGTTTTCTTCGACAAATAAAATAATTTGAAAACATTATGCTTTTACAGTGGTTATGGTCAGTATTTTTTTAATCTCAAAATGGACAAAAACAGCAGAAATATTTAAAGGAGAAACCATATTTATATCTTACCTTTTTGTTCCACACATAAAGCCAGATTGTTTAAGAACAACAAGTCTACTTTAAAGTCCTCAATGTTGAGCTCTAGATAAATGTTATCTGTGGCTTTACAGTCATTGACTATAACCACAAATAAACTAGATGAAACCGTAGGTTGTGATTATTACAAATCTAGAATTACTAAAACAAAGCAAAAAGTAAACATGCATATTCATCTTTGATAATAAAAAAAATTATAATAGCTGGAAACACAAATGTTTTAATACAGTTTTATTTAATTTCTTTTACTGACCCACACAAGGAAACAAATTCCTGTTACAAACTTTTACAAACTTCACAGACCATGTAGGAACCCTGACATTATGTACAAAGGATATACAACTGTTTATGAAGTGGTTTGTTGTATCATTTTTTTTTTTTTGCGCTCCTTTTTCCTGAGGCAAGCCTCCTCTTTAGAGTTGCTGAGTAACGTTTTAACACAATAACACTGTGTTGGATGAAAACATTTGTTGTGGCGTCCTGGACTTTGCACTGCACAGCCCTGGGAGCACAGTCTGTGAGGGGCAGGACCATGCAGGCTGCAGGGAGGGTCTCCTTCCCACCTGTCTGTGGATTCAGCCTGCACAGACAGCTGGACTGACCAATCCAAACAGGACACAGTGTCAAATCCTCCAGATGAGCTGTGGACTCCCTCTCTGGCCAGAAGCTTTGAATGTATTTGTGTACTCGAGCAGACAAAGTACTTCGTTGTGCTCCTGTCTGGCCAGACCCGTCTGCCCTCAACTCCAGGAACACTGCAGTTCTTTTTTTATTATTATTTTTACCTGTGTGCTGTACAGACTATTGATGCAAAAATCAGACCACTTATTTTTTCTCTTTATCGTTAAGTATTGTAATATATTTAATACAAAATAAAACTTTCATTCAAACACAAGTTTGTTAAGTCGGGATCAATCAAACATGACTAATCCTCAATTACAGTTGTTTTCAATGCAAAGTTATCCGTCATACACTTAGTATCAAAGCAGCTTTAAAGTTTACACATCAATATGATATTAATGTTTGTGAATCTTGTATGAATATTGCATCGCTTTGCAGCAGAAAGAAGAAACAGGCCTGCATTCTGGACATGTAGGCAATATTCCCTCCATTGAAGCTGTTGCTGGACGGTTTGCTCCAGACATCTCTCACTGCGTCCTGCCGACTCCCTTTAAAAGAGGGAGATTTTTGTCCACGTTTCTCACAAACGCTTCCTGGTATTGGTGCCTCAATGCTTCCAGCTTCTCCTGATGCTCGGTGCTGGTTTCCCTGGTGGCGCACTCATCCAGCGAGAGTCGGATGCAGCTCTTCAGATGGTCGACGCCAAACCCGGTGAGGGCAGAAACGGGGATCACGTGTCTGAATGTTATGAAGTGATTGGGGATCATGTCATCTGGGAGCAAATTAGTGAACTCTGGATGGTAGAAAATAAGAACACAGGCTAGGTTTGATAAACATTTTTTTCAAACATGATTTTTAATGTGAGCTATTTCATATGCAGGCAAAATTACACAAACCTAAACTTTTTTAAATTAACTTTTATCCAGATTTTTTTAACAACAACAATAAATAAGGCATCTTTTCCATTTCTTAGATGTGTTTTTCTCCTCTTCTGAACAGTTTAACATAAAGGTATAGTGGAGGATGTTCTTTTTCTGGGTGGATCATCAAAACAAGTTGTCCTCCTAATTGTCAATCATACTGATGAGATATTTATGTAAGGCTGTCCTAAGTGCTGGTCGCCATTTTCATTTACTGGTGGTGAGTCTGACATAGTGGAAAAATTGCAATTCTTCTTTTGGAAAGTAAGCTTGTATGAGAGATGCAAACAGCTTTTTTATACAGAGCGTGCACGAGGAGAAATGGGCTTGTGAACACTCTTGCACACGTTTAATAGGCAGGTACAAGGTTGTGCATGTGCATATCTTTTTGGAAGTGGAGAGGGCAGTTCTTTTCAAATATTCGTGAAAATCCTTCACAATACCTTTAAATTTTTTTTAATTTTTTATGTCAGTCTTATCTGTTCCTGTAAGCTTTCTTTTGTTTTTTCCTCGTCACACCTGAATTTCCTCACTGTGAGACAATAAAGGCATATCATTTCAACTCAACTCAAGCAAATCCATAAATATATTCTAATCAAACTGATTCATAAACACTGGGTATAAAAAATACTGTATTTAATGCTGCCATAATCACAAAACAGATGTTTTGTACACTCTATACACTCTCAATAAATCACTATCTGTACCTGCCACCAGATGTCACTACACACTAACATCAGCTAAATCAAATACATTCAGTCAAATTAGTTAAAAATCCAGAGACTTAAAGATAACCATTTTGAACTATTTAGATTAACATCCAAAGTAAATATCTTGCAAACAGAGGTCACTGTTGAACTTACCCTCTGGGTTTTGCAGCTGCTCTTTCAGTTCTTCTAGTTTGTCCTCAGCATCAGGCAGGTCCATCTTATTAACTGCTAATAATGCAGGCTTTGACACAAGCTCCTCCTTGTACAGCTCCAGCTCCTTCAATGAGAATTGATAAGATAAAAAGAAATTACGTCAGACATATATTTTCCAGTTTTCATTATCTTTTTAAAAGCCTTTGTGAAACTATAAATACGAATTTAACAGTAAATTTATGGCAGGTATTTTTATAAAGGTCAGAGTTTCGGAACCTGCAGGATGGATGGATGGATTTACAACATTTACATAATGAGAATAAAGTGAGCAAACATTTATTTTATATTTTTATATTAGGAAAAACTTGATTTTCTATTAAGCGATATAAGAGATCATATTTAACCTGATACCAGGTGAGATTTGGAGAAAAAAAACCCAAAAACAATGCAAACATTTTGCAGCATTAGACTTACCTTAGTAAGGAGCTGCACAGCTTCGAAAGCAGATCTGAACGGTGTTTTACTAGCCAGCTGGAAACCACTTACATCCACCTGCAAGAAAAGTAAGCAACCTAAACCCAAGCTGTCTTTCGCTAGTTAAACCAGCAACACTGACACATCAGCCTTGAAAGTTATTTTGGTTTCTACAAACCACAAACAGCAGCTGTTTGGTCCGTTCTACGTGCTTCAGAAACTTGTGGCCCATGCCTCTGTTCATGTGAGCCCCTTCGATCAGTCCCGGCAGATCTGCAAGTGAGATCTGCCAAAATAAAAGCAACAGTGAAGGAAACAAAAGAAAAAAATAATGTATGCTGTGAAGATTCTCAGTCATCCAGGTCTTAGTCATTCCAAAAAAATTAAAACATTCAAAACAAAGTCTAAGCCAAAACTTAGCATTGTTGGGCTCATTTAAGCCTGGATCTTAATGCTAATTCTGACATTTTTAATTGAAAAAGCTTCCTGGATGTAAAACAAAACATCTTATAACTTGGGAAAAAAAGTCCAATAGATTGTTTATTAACTTTTTTGGAAGGAAAAAATAACATAATCTAGGCACTAGTAAGAATTCACATACTTGCTTGTAATCTTGGTACATCAGCTTGCCTATCTCAGGCCGTAAAGTTGTGACTGAAAGATAAGCACAAAGACTTTAGAAACAAAAAGAATGACGGATTTGCTGAGCTTTGAAGTGTATGTTCTTACAAGCATAGCTGGCAATCTCAGGTGAGGCGTTGGATAAGGCTGTGAGGAGGGATGACTTTCCTGCATTTGGAAACCTGAAGCCAATTTTAAGATAATCAGGACCTATGCAGCATTAACATTTCAGCAAAGACACGGTAAATTGTGAATCAAGACTTTTGCTACTTTTTATCATGCTATGACTGCAAATTTTAAAAAGGATTTTGTGTGATAGACCAAACAAAAATCTAAATGTAACTTTAAAGGGAACGCTTTCCTGGTTAAAGCTAAGCCCTTTTTGCAACATTAAGGTTTTTAGCAATGGATAACTAAAGCATTGCCCTTTATATAGCTCAGTATTTCTTCAACATACAGAATTGTCCTAAGTCTTAATCACACCATCACACGATTTAAATGTGTTTAAATTTGTTCTCATAATTCAAAACATTCAAAACTTGCTAATGTGAGATCTGCTCTCACCCTACAAGGCCCAGATCGGCAATGAGTTTGAGGTCCAGCCTAATGTGTTTGGCCTGGCCTTTCTTGGGCTCAAAGCCAGTGTAAGGAGTGCCTCCAGATCCTCCTTTCGCCACCAGCACCCGGTCCCCCTCAGCATTCAGTTCCCCTTGCGGAAGAATTGATGAGAAAAATATGGTTTTGCCAAAGAAACACAAATATTTAAATTAAAACTAAATTTCTGACATATGATAGATTTCTCCCATACCAATAGATCTGCCATTATCAGTGGTGACGGTGATACCAACAGGTGCCAGGATTTCTTCATCCTTCCCTCTCTCTCCCTTTAGCGCTCGGACACTGGTGTAAAAATGAAATAAAAACACTGCTGACCAACAAACTCATTAAGCGATGATTGATAAGTGGAATGGTTATATTTCTGTGAGCAGTAAGAATAAAGATTTCGATTTTGGTTGCAGAAGCAGACCTGCTGTTGCCTCCTGGTCCGCCTAGGAAGCGTTTGAGCGGGTATTTATCCTTGATCTTCTTTAAAGTCATGTTTTTGGTTGCCACCACCCAAACGTCTCCCCCGTTTCCTCCATGTCCTCCCAGACGGGGCAGAGCCATCCCGCCGGTGCCTCCGCGTACATACAAACGGAGGTTGTCCATGAAGTTTCCATACTGTATGGAATCATTAAAACAGGAGAATTTTCATTATAAGTGCTTTTTGTGTAGGAAACCTATTATCATGCATGGGAGGGGAAAGGGCCCCTCCAACTATAAACTTATGGTGCAAAACTTTTATTTTTATACAAAACAAATGCTTTTAGAGAAAAAAAACAAGTCTGATATTTAAGTTGCTAAAATATTCCCTCCCTGTCAGTGATCATACTCATATTCCGGGACTGCCCAACACTACAAACATTTTTGGAAAAGTGTCAAAAAAGAAGTGGAAAAAATCTTGGCAGTGGACCTTCCTCTGGACCGCTGTTATTTCTATTGGATGTGCTCCCTGACCATCTGCTTCCCACAGAACAATGTTATATATATATGACTTATTCGGTTGATGATTGCAAGACGAAATATTACCATTAATTGGATGAAAACTGAAAATCCTATGAGCTCTCAGTGGATACAGAAAGTAAAAAATATTTACATGATGGAATATATAACTGCCCAATTACACCTAAAAGTATCTGTATTTATGAGAATATGCACCCAAGTTATTGAGTATATTGCTTAGGACTCTTAAACACACACTATAGTCAAGTATAATTAATATTATTACTACTATTATCATTATTTTGACTTTTTCTGAGACTAAAATATACTTCGTTGGAGTACAGACCTGTTTTTTCATGTTCCTCTTTGTTATACTAATTGCCTGTTAATCTGTATTTAAGGCAATAAAGTAAAAATTAAAAAAAATCCCTCCCTATTTTCCTAAAATATGCCTTCTGCCCTGCAGGTAAATAAACGGTATCCAGACTGTCACATGATAAACACACCTCAAGCAGCAGGTTCAGCCTAACTTTGTATCCCTTTCACCTAGAGACAGTTTGCTTTCTGTCTCTCAACTGTGTTGTGCACTGCTTACTAACAAAGAGGTTCTGCCAGAGGTTGTGCATCTTTCCTAGATTTAAGCAGAATTATTACTTGTTCAATTGGCATCATTAAGAGGCTGATTCTAATTGGCTGTGCCCTGAGGTGACCAACCGGCACGTCAATCACTGCACCAGCAGATTGGGCTAGAGGTGAGCAGCCCTGAATAAAAAGAAGACCATACTGTAGAACCGCTTTAGAAAGGCCATAACATTTTAAGTTAAATAATATCTTCTATCTAAATAATTAATAATTTAAGAGGGGAGGTGGCCGAGTGGTTAGGGCATTGCGCTTGAGTTACAGAGGTTCTGCGTTCAAGTCCAACCTCCACGGACTGGCACTCTGGGCACTGCTCCCCGGGCGCCGCACAATGGCAGCCCGCTGCTCCCCAAGGGGATAGGTTAAATGCAGAAGGTTAATTTCGTTGCTCTGTACTTGTGACAGTGTAATGACAATAGAGCTGGAAAAAAAATTATTAAATACATATTTATACTTTGTGTTGACGTGCTAAAAATATCATAAATCTATTTTATGTGTCATAATTACAAATCGAAATCCTTCTTGCTATAAAAGAGTCAGTCATAGTGATTTGGATATGTAAGGTTTTCTGCAGCTGACTTTTATTATTTACTTTTGCGCCTCAGTAAAGGAAGCCTAAAAAAAATGTATTTGAATAAAAACGTACGTTTTTAAGCATAATGTTGACACATTTACCTAAAGTTTTTATCAGTCGCTCCCCATGCACTGATTGATCCAAAGATTTAAGGTTCCTACCACAAATCGAACAATTCGTTCCCCAATGTCATTTGAAGACAACTTATAAAAATAATTGAATAAAAACATGGACTGCTTTTAATCTTTGTTATGTATATATTTAGTATGTCCTTGTACAGATAGGTGTGTGATATACACACTCCCAAGCACTACCTAGACAAGACATAAAAATACATCAGCAACTGTTTAACTTTCCTTCAAATTCACAATTGATGTGCATAATTAACCACAGTGTTTTTGTTGTCAAGTCATTGTTAATATATGCAAAATGTAAATGTTTTGAATATTCCACTTGAGATTATTACCACCATCTGTATTAGAGGGAAATAAATGATTGGGTAAGGGTGGCCATGGCCACCTCTGGCCCCCCATCTAGCTCCGCGCCTGTTGTTCAGCTCTATGAAACCTTAGAAGTTACAGCGAGAAGAAAAATGTGGAACAAGCTCAACAGCTTTGACTTCTTTTGCCCTAAAAGAATTGCAAATCGCAATAAATAAGTACTACACAAAAACGTTGGCATGATTTAATTATGGGATACTTGGTGATGTTGAAGGTATTATACAGCCCCGATGGTAGTGAAGAAAGTAAAAATGTGTAACAACACAATAAATTGTCTGGAGAAAAGCATTTCATCTAAGTAAATATCAGTCCCAGAATCAATTAGCAAATAAACGTATGACTGTAGGATTTTAACATTGCCCTAACATCAAACTGTTAGCTCTGTCTGCTAATGTCATTTAGTTTACAACCGCAACGATAAATCATTCAGCATAACACCCGGGACCAAGTGTTTATTACCTTCCGAAAACAACTTCTACTGATGTAGACCATTCTCAGATACGTTTAGGCTCGCTTTTTGTAGTTCATTTCCATCGCTAGCTATTAACAAACATGTGTTTTCAGGTCGTCTGAAAAACAACCGGAAGTGATAAATCCTCTCAGCTGATTGGATGATGAGATGAGGAGGCGGAGCTTCATTGATGTCCCGCCTCTATTGTTCCTCTGTTGCGTCTGAAAACATGACTGTGTTTTTTAGATTAGGTGTAGAAAGCATTTTATCATAAAACATCGGAGACGCACCTTTACCAGCCTTTGTATATTTATGTGTTTTACCTGGATGAAGAAGTAGCGCTGAAAAGGATCATCTTGCTGGAACCATATTTATAATAAACATTTAATTAAAACAATTATAGTAGCATAGGAAAAACATAAAATTAGTCTGAGGTAACTTTTTCGTCTTAGTCTAAGATTAAACCAATGTATGATAGACATACATCATTTTCTAACAATTGCTCCAACAGTGGATCTTTTTTCACCAAGCTGCTTGGCAATTTCCCCGTAGCCCTTTCCAGCTTTGAGGAGGTGTACAATCTTGTCTCTAGTGTTGATCTTGACCATGTTAGTAGGTGGATTCTTACTGACTGCATGGGGTGGACAGGTGTCCTTATGCAGCTAACGACCTCAAACAGGTGCATCTAATTTAGGATAATAAGGTTGACATTTTGAGGGCAGACTAACAGGTCTTTGAGGGTAAATGGTTAGAGCTGGTTGATAGGTGTTCAAATACTTATTTTCAGTTGTATCATACAAATAAATCAATTCTGGATAGTTTTTTTTTAGATTATGTCTCTCACATGGACTTTTACCTAGGATGACAATTTCTGACCAATCCATGATTTTTTAGGTAGGATATTAGCAAAATAGCAGGGTGTTCAGATACTTATTTTCCTCTCTGTATAATAAACTAATGCATATGCATCACTTGATGTTTATTTCACAGGTTTGAGTTAAAAGAAGAAGCAAATATCAATTTTTTTAATAATAAAATTCCATCAATCTTAAAATTTGGGTAAACATTTTTATGAGTGCATGAATGAATTCATGCTCCATAAGATTCCTTTAGCATCTTAAAGTGTTATCTTTAGAAAAAACCAATGAACTACATTTATTATTCCCTGACTGGTATATTTATGAAATAACCACCTCTGTGAGTGGAATCTGTTTACCAATTACAAAATATCTGATGATAATTGATTGCACTGTATTTTCATAAACCTGGATGAAGAGAAATGAAAGGCACACTTTTTAGATTTTTATTTGAACTAAAAAAAATTAAATTAATTTCTTTGTATCTCATAATATCACAACACAATAGTGGCTGCAACGTGACACAATGTGAAAAAGGTGATGTGTAAAGTGTAACTCAAATATTTATATATATATTTCAGTACACATTTGAGTGTGTTGTTGGTAAAAGCGGCTGCTTGGTGAGCGGCGCTGTGAAGATGCTGCGATGCTCTGATCTGGTCGCGTGAACGCGCTCACGCCGCGCGCGCCGAGATGCGCATGTGGTTGTGGAGAAGCAGACGCATCACCCGGTTTGTCTCTTTCACACTCCGCTGCTCGAAGATCCAACCCTCAGTTTAAACTTCCAGGCTGATCAGACCTGCGCACTCTGGGTCTGGTCGGATTTGACCGTGCAGAGGTGAGAGTTTGTATGTGTGCGCGTTTGATGTCGGGGGAGAGGTTTGGCTCATCAGCTCATTCAAGAGACCCCAGACAGTAATAGATCCTCCCACCGGTCTGTGTCTATTTATACGGTTGAACGGGACTACCGTGGGTCGTGATAACTGGACGCGACTGAGCGTGGACGCAATTAAAACAAATCTGAACACGGTAAGAGGCGAATGGATGGAAGCTTGACCTAAATTATGCAATGATGAAAACGAGCGTCTGCGGTACGTGCTCCTTATTAATGGACCTGAAGCTGCACTGAGTCTGAAGGAGCAGGAGGATGTTGGAGCCTGTTACAGTGAGGATGCTGCATGCTGCATCACTTCATCCGGTCTGGTCTTTGAGCAACATCCCAGATTTGATTTAGTTTGATTTTGCAAGCAACCGATATGATTAGATAAGGCATGTATCGATGTATGAAATCAGAACTATATTCACTGCAAAAACAATCTAGAAATAAGTAAAACATTCTTAAATTAAATACATTTACACTCAATTTGAGTTAAAGCTAACTCAAATTGAGCTAAATAAGAGGATTTTTACTCTAAAAATACAATAATTAGATAATATGCACTTGAAATAAGACAATACAATTGTTTTTTTTTTCTTATTTTCAATGTAAATTGTCTTGTTCCATTGGCAAACTGTGTCACTCACCTCCTCAACGTAAGACGAAAATCCCTTATTTTAAGAAAAAAAGACTTATTTAGATTTCAACTTTTTGCAGTGTTGTAACTGTATTTCTGAGTCTAAATGCTTGAGTAATGCTTTGTTCCTTATCTGAAAAGACCTTTAACTTATTTTCAACATAACTTGTCAGTATAGAGCTTTCTTCAAGAAAAGTGCTGCAAAAGGATAGAGAATAAACATCAGAATAAAAAGCAGGAATGCTCCAGAAATTGAATCTAAAATCCATGTTTTTTTTCCATCTTACTATAATGGTCTTCATCAGAAGTTTGACTTTTTTTTGTCCCATTTACTTCATTCCGTTTAACTTTTTATTTATTCCTATTGTAATTTTACCCCGAACACACACAGACATTATGCTCCTTACCATATGTCGATATGCTGCCTACAAGTATCCTTTTGTGATGTAACATCTGAAAACACATGCACATGATGCTTTGGAAAGTAGTTGTTGCATCATTTCCTGTCTCTTTAGAGTAAAGGTATTTCATGTATGACCTGCAAATGCGAGAAAGCAGATAGACAGACTGCACAAACTGTTTAAAAAAAACAGCCATAAACTGTTTGGCTGAACAGTTTTATTCCATTTGCAAATGGGATTGTTGAATGAATGTGTTATCTAAAGAGATTGCAAGTAAACCCTGATTAGCCTCTTATTTCCAGGTTTGCAATGGTCTGTCCCTCATTTTGTTCTTATTTTGATTTTTCACACACATATTTTTTAGATCGCCATATTATGAGAGAATAAAAATCATGTTTTAATTTTTGGTTTTATCTATTAAGAGAATATGCTCCTAAACTGACCTGTTAGGTGTCTATTAAACTAATAACCCTTTGTGATAGCTGACAGTGGCTCCTCTACATTGCTGTGGAGGAAATTATGTGACCCCCTCTTCTATGTAGATCTGTTTTAATGCAGTTGGTTTCTTTTTTTCAGTTTTCTTCAGCACAAATAGCCTATTTGAGTTCACAGCTCAGCATCTGAACTGGATTTAAGCGCAGACTTTGACTAGACCATTCCAAAACCTTCAGGTAGTTTTGTTTCCCCCCCCTAGCTATTAAGACAAGTACCCAATAGTGTGCTTCATGCCCTGGTGGATAAACCCAGGTTAAGTTTATGATCCTAAACTGATTGCCTGGCTGTTTTGACTACAGATATCTCCCATAACTGGTATTTTAGTCCTGCTTCTCAAATTATGAACCTTGAACCTCAACTTGTTGTACTCTGTTTTTGATCCTGCAGGTCTGGCTGTAATTAGGTTTTGTTGTAATCAAAGGTAATCCGTCATTTTTAGAAGACAGTGGTCTCTGAGGGAAATTACTCTTTCACATCCAATTGGTTTGAATTTTTTATTTATTATTTTTACCTTAAAAAACATCCCTTGAAAGTTGTGTTTTTTATTAATTTTTATTATATTTGCTGATTTTTGTCTGATATTATTTGTTTAATGAAAAATGAGAAGGTCCAAAGTCCAGCCTGCTGTTAAGCCGCATAGTCCAAGATAGAAAAAACACAACAACTAAGTATAACCAGAGAAAGTCCCAACAGGAGAATGAAAGTGATTATATAGCCATTATAACAGCTTTCAACTGAAACTAGGATATATCTCTACTTCCCTGCCAGCTGGAGGCCAAACAGGTCAGGGAATGTATGGAATCCTACTGTCTTGTCCTAAATGTGTAAACAAGCCAATGCATATAGCCAGTTGGCTGTACACAGAGGTCAGACAGGAGGAGGGGGTACTGTGTGCATGTATATGTGGGTTTTCAGGCTGTAACTCATTACAGGTAGTGCTTTGGTTGGCATAAATGTGAGGCAAGTGGGCGATGTTTGCCTGCAGTGGTGGGAGCATTTTTGGCCAGATTATGTTTGAGTGGTTCAGTCTGTCAGCATGCCAGGACCACATTCTCACCCAGCAAAGACATAAACAGCCAGAGTGGGATTAGGACCCAGTTGGATAAGTGATCAGAGGGGATTTGTTTCCCGACGGGCACACAATGGCATTGTCCCGAAACGCACAAAATCACACCACGCATGCTCACAACTGACCCAGGCCCATGTTATCTCATGAGAACTCCCTTTTGTTTTGGGCGCAGTGGTGGGGTTAATACAGGCTAGCCTCGCCACGGGCCATGAGTGAAAAGACAGGGGGTGTGTATGGACTTCAATGAACAGCGCTGGAAAAAAAATCAGGGGGCACGTTGTGTTTTGGCGGGGTATTTCCACGTGGCTGAAGGCCCAGACAGACAGGGTGGGTCAATGATGTGTATGGAAACACAATGCCACAGAAAAAGTTTTTTTTTTCTCCCTCTCTGTGTATGTTTCTGAGTCAGCTGGTGATGGTAGACAGAGACAGGATCTAAGATAAAAACAACATCAATAGACAAAGACAGCAAACCAGTTCAAACCTGTTGAAATAATCTCACCCAGAAGAGAGACAAAGCATGAATGAAACGTTTAGTTGAATGTTTGATAGGTCAGTCCAGAAATATCTGGAACCTTTCCCATATCTCTAGTGTTTTCCCCTCAGTGCCGGCTCTGGCCCAGGCTGCAGTCATGCCTCTTCTGGAAGAGACCACTCTGCCTCAAGAACACCCACCTACCCTTCCTGTGGTAATTATAGGTGAATTAAATGATTACATTCATCAGGCCAACCTTGTTCTTTCCATATTGGTATTAGTTGTATCTGAGTTTCCAATTATTTGTTTACAGGAAATGGCCCATCGGGTATTTGCCTGTCCTACCTGTTAAGTGGATACAAGCCCTATTTTGATACTGCGACGGTTCACCCTAACCCCATTCTGTACAGGAAACTGCAGGAGGCCAAGCACATCCCCATCACTGAACAGGCAGAAAAAGTTCCATCTTCACACAAGAGCTCTTAATACATGGATCTCAGGTGTGTCAACAGACTCTTGTTTTTTTTCCCAGGCTATGGAATATTTGAGCGAAGGTCTTGAGGGGAGGTCAAGGAATCCCGTTGCTGTGCTATTTGATACACTACTACACCCCAATGCTGACTTTGGCTATGATTTCCCACCAGTCCTCAAATGGAGGAAAGACAAGCATCAACAAATCCCACACCTGGTTCTGGGAAAGGGAACACCTGGGGGTGCCTGGCATGTAAGTTCATTCTACAGAATCCGCGTAATTATCTGGGGTTTTGTCCTAACAGATTATTTCACATTGATCACATTGTTGGTTGCCTCTTCTTAGGCAATGGAAGGCTCAATGTTAACTGTTAGCCTTGGCATTTGGATGGAGCTTCCCGGAGTCAACTATAGAGACCTGACCAATGGTTTGCGAAGGTAAAACGGTCTTAACATTACTGAGATGGCCCAAGCTTTAGCTTTATTCTGTGCCCATGTTCTGATTGTACACATCTCCTTCTTTAGAAATGTGACAAGTGACAGAGCCACCCCTGAGGAGATCTCATCTTATTACAAAGACTATGTGAAGCTAAAGGGTCTGCAAAAGAATTTTGTTGACAACACATACGTTACCTCTGTTCACAAACTTTGCCGTGGGCAAGAGCTGAAAGGGCTAGAGAATGGGCAAGAAGATCAGAAGACGGTTGATAGTGAGAACGGGCACTTTGAGGAGAACGACAAAGAGGGGGAAAACAATGGAGGAGGAGGAACTCTCTGGGAAGTCAGAGGTTATCGGCAGCTACAGAGTGACACTCATGTCCCATTCTCCCTGTTTGCTGAGAATGTTGTCCTGGCTACCGGTGCATCAGATTCTCCAGTCCGATTGGGTGTAGAGGGGGAAGATCTACCGTTTGTGTTCCACAGCATCTCAGACCTGGGCTTGGCTGTAAGCCAGGGAAAACTTGATGTAAACTCTGATCCAGTTTTAGTTGTAGGTGCAGGTTTAAGTGCAGCTGATGCAGTTCTGTGTGCATGTAACAGCAATATCAGAGTACTGCATGTTTTCCGGAAGAACACTGACAACCCAGATCTCATCTTTAAGCAGCTTCCCAAGACCCTGTACCCAGAATACCACAAAGTGTACAACATGATGTCTTCCCAGACCTGTCATAATGTGGTCTCCTCGTCCTCGTCTAACAGACCCCAGGCAGTTAGTGTTGCTTCTTCAGTATGCGCCAAGATGTGCCCTAAACCCCAGCTTTCTGCAGGGAGTATCACTGGAGGTTCTAGTGTCAACCTCTTCCCTGATTACACCAGTTTCCCCGAGCACTGTGTGGTCTCGTTTCAGTCTGACATGAAGTGTCTGCTACAAGGGGACAACTCTCTAAAGGCGTTCAAGATCTCAATGGCCCTGGTGTTGATTGGGACCAATCCAAATTTGTTCTTCCTGAAAGGTCAGGGCCAGTACCTGGGACAAGATCCAACAAATCCCATCTCCTGCAAGCAGAACCCTATCGACATAAACCCTTACACTTTTGAGTGCACCAAGGAGCCAGGGCTGTTTGCCATGGGCCCGTTAGTGGGAGACAACTTTGTTCGATTTCTGAAGGGGGGTGCTTTAGGCATTGCCTCCTGTCTGCTGAAAAGACTCAAAAAGAAAGAAAAGCTCTTCAGCAGTGAAGGGAACAGCTTCATTTGAAAAACAATGAAGTAAAACATGAGTCAAGTCTTAACGCACAATTTCCTGGAGAAACCCCCCCAGGTAAAACATGTTTTCTTTTAATCTACTTTAATCATTGATGCAGTGTTTTATTATTGAGGCTTATGGGTTTTATTTGTTCATGAAGCCAAAATAACAATGGATGTACAAACATTTGTCTGACTTCAAATAAAGTCTCTTTAGGTTCAGGATACCGCATGCCAATGGTATATAGCTGATCTGTCATCTCATAACAGTATGGAACCTAGTTTTATTCAGGGTTATTTGTCATTTCACGGTGTGTCTTCAGGCAGTTTACATATTTAAAACAAAGGAGTTTAGATAATATTTATCTTTACAGCCCATAACTGTAGACATGTCCTAGATGTTAACACTAATTTGATCCCATTTGCAAAGCATATCAAGTACCAGTCATGAGCGGGTTCTGCAACAGATGAATAACATCTGACCCTACACGCTAATGTCTGAAAGAGGTATTACAGTATCGGTTTAGTAAGCTTTTCTCTTTTTATTCCAGTAGATTTTCAGTTTAGAATATCATGTAGGTAATTAAAGCCAATTTAGTACAATTATTTTGAAATCACAACTTAAAATGCTTTCTTCTATGCAAATAAAGTGCATTTTAAAACTGTTTAACCAATTAACTTTATAGCATTTTATCTGACAACCTTTTTTGACTTCCATTCTGGTTTTGGTGCTCACAGCGGCTCTGTGATGTTGTTATTGCATCACGGCACAGCCCTCCACAGTGCTGACCATGGTTCATTACTATAGTGAACAGGGTCAGGCTAGTCTATTTATTACTAAATAACTTAGCAACAAAATACATTAGATCTTTTGGTAACGCTTCCCTTTACAGTACATCAATAACCATGTAATAACAAGCCAGTAACAGATCAAGTCACACTATATTACTAGGTAAGAAGAAAAACTTTATTTGGTAATTACCCCCAAATTAAGGTATATAATTTCAAAGTAATTACCTTCATGTAATTATTATAATTGTATGTTAATATGTAACAATTGGGACTTTTGGTGGGTAATTACCATTAGGGTACCACATAACAGTTTGTATTATAGGCCACCACCTACGAAAGGCTTACAAAGTAAAGTGTAGCTTATGATCAGGTAAATAATACATTATAAATCTGAACTCAAAAGACATATAAATATAAGTTTAGTTAAAAATATTCCGAGTCTGAGTTTAAAATTTGAAGCAACACACTTACTAAAATTCTCCATAAAGTGTTTCTTGTCACTTAGTAATATAGTGTAACTTTCTATGTTATTACCATGTCATTACATGGTTACTGATGTACTGTAAAGAAAGCGTTACAGGTTTTTTTTGTTGTGTTGTCCATTTTTAGCTTCTCCACAGCCTTATCCTTTCACTCCTCTGTTATTCGGTGTTCATGATGACGATTGTTCACAGATCTTTTGTTACTATACACCAGTAAGCACTTGATTTGGTTAAAATATTAGAGGAGCTGGGTTGAATTAGCCACAATCTACGTTTTAGGAACCTCTTAAAAATATATCTTTCTTTCATTTCACAATAAGCAATACTTTTTGTTGCTCTGTCACTGAAAATCCAAACAATATAAACAAAAATTTGTTTATAACATGATCAAATGTGAAAATTTTTTGAGTATGAATTCGTTTTCAGATCCCAGTTATGTCACTTACTGACCTAAATGTAGAAAATAAAGCCACCATAAGATTCCCTGCTAGTTTTCGAGTACAAAAATAAAAAGCCAAAAAGTTCATTCTGATGTTTAAATAATCTTATTGGCTGTGAGGTTTCAATTAACAGCGAATAGGTAGAGGGAAACATAAAACAGCCAGTGTTACAATCTACTACCTACAGATATCAGTCTCACCTTCTATTTTTATATTCCTATTTTACATTAAAACCATCCAGCATCTTAGGTTCTTTAACCTAACCAGTTCAGACCTCAGCCTCGGATTTTTTATACTTATAAAACTTGCATTATCATAACAGCCACATCTATTATTAGTGATCCTTCAATGCAATAGAAAATAGTTACCCAAGAATGTGAAAGAATGTACCACATTTTGATTTTCTTACATTTGTATATGTTAATGAATAAATTCTGCCTTCTGCTGTTTATCATTACGGCAGTACAAATTAGACGGCAGAAAAAAAGATTAGATGGCTGTTATATATCATTTCCTTTGATTTTTTTTTTTAATATTAGTTACATCTCAACCAGAATATTATTAAAACTTTATCTTTATAAAAAGTAATTTAAGAAGGTAAAACTCATGCCAGAGTGATGTCATTGGGGCAACAGTGGCGTCGGATGCAGGGCCGCTGTGGATACAATGTAGCTTGCCACCATCAGTGTGCTTGAATGGCTTGAAAAAACACTACATAAATATAGGGCATTTTTACCACTAAAGTCTTAATATCGAATAATGTAAGGAATACATCAAAGAAAAAAAAATAAACAGTGTCTCAGATGACCTGCATAATTAATAAAGGAAAAGTATTTTAATGCAAAAATGTTATCCATAGCAAGATTAGTCAGAGGGAAGATTCTAGCATTCAGCATGGATCATTGAAACGGGTACAGAAAGCGGCGACAAACACAACTTGGAAAGTATTGAAACCTTAACGTTAAAGGAACATCCATAAAATTTGAACGAGGCTGAAGTCAGAGCTTTCACAATCAGCAAGCAAGCTAGTGAAACAGAAAGCATCTATTCTGATCTTAAAAAAGAAGAGAGGAATGTAGTGCAGTGGTACAAAATTCCAATTTTCAAATTGGAAATCAAGGTCTCAGAGTTTGAAGTAAGAATCTAGAGGAACAGAAGTTATGTTTTCAGTCAGTGATGATCAGTGTTTTGATGTCATATGCAGGATATGGTGCAGCTTTATGAAGCATTTATTTAGAAGAATGAGTATGGCATCACTATGCTGATTCATAGAGAACCTATGGGGAGGTGTCAAAATGAAGATGAGGGACACAAGACAGAACAGTGCAGATAATCTGAAGGCTGATTTCAAAGCATTGTGAGCTTCTGTTACAACTCTGTAGGGCCACAAGCTTATCACTTCCAGGCCATGTAACAGAGAGAGAGCAGGTCATGAAAAAAGGATAAAGTAAAGTGAATACCCTGAACATCAATATATACACAATAAAAATGGCTTAATTTATTAGCGCTATGCAATTTACTCCCTTTCTGAGAACCTCTACCTTAAGTTTTCATCAAAATGATCAGATAGAATTGCTTGAAATATATTCCACTGTGTGGAATAAATCTTACGAGTTTCATTTTTGAGTTAAATTATGGCAAAATGTTAACTTTTTGATGATTTAACAAAGGAACTGAGATGTACAACTCCACTGTTCTTTTGTTTCCTTTTGATGTGACCCTTTAGTTCGATTGCAGGGTCAACTTCTGCTGCTAACTCAGTCATTTAAGTTGGTTAATGTAGTAGCAAATTACCATTTCTGTAGTTAATTTACTTTTTCCAACTACCGTAACAAAATATCTAAGTGGAACCAAAATCAGCTGCTTACAACAGACCTTGGCGGTTTTTAACCGTCATTTTCAGCTCAACCATATAACTAACTGCTTTCTTTCGCTTTGTTTTATTGCAATATAGAATACAAAATACATGTATATCGGCATGAGCCATTGCCTGGCAGTGACTGCTGATGAGAGTGAAATCATATAGGTGTTGGAAGAGTGATGCTGCAGGATGTTATTTGCACAGGGATAGAAGAATTCAAGATGAGACATACTGCTTTTTGAATTAATTCTTTTATTACCATTTTGCTTGAATGTGTGAGCTTGAAACATTAGCATAGATGTGTATGGACTTTGACATGAAATTCAAACTGTAAAAGCTTAAATAACATCCCATATATTTTTATTCTGAATCTAGAAATAAATGTTTAGAGCCAGTTGGTAACTCTCCTGGACAGCCTGTAGCTTTTCTGAGAAAGAAGAAGTTTTAATTGCTGTAACATTCATACCAAATACTGACTTAATTCAACAAAGAACCTTCTCTTAAAGTAAAAAGCATGTGCACGGAAAGGTCAACTGTTGTTTCTTTGGTAAGAAAACAACTCATTTGAACTGTTTAAAAAAATGGAAAAGTGCCTGAAGGGTTGAGATAGCTGAAAGAAAAAGAAAAAAGCAATGCTTGAATTCTCCCCTGCTTCCCGTCTCTCAAGAGGCATGGAAATAGAAATAAAGTGAATGAAAGGCAATGGTCTTCATGTATAATCTGTCATACAAGCGAAATATTTTTTTTAATGTTTTGTATTAATTATTTTTTATTATTCAAAAATAAAAAAAAGTTGAAAAATCCTCTGAATGTGTCTCCTTGTTACATTGCTGGCTGTCAGTGACTTTATTAGAAACGTGCCAGAACAAGCGGCAACAACTGCAAACAGCTAAAACACAAACTTGCATGTATTTGACATGTATGATGTTTTTTGCTGGATTTATTTTCAAATGATTTTCAAAAGCCAAAGGCTGGAGTGCAATGATGAGGGCACTTCATCTTCTCCTGGTTAGTTTGGTTGGGTTGTACCTAAACAAAAAAATAAAAAATAAATAAATAAACAACAGAAAGGAGCGTCTCAGACATCTGTCCATGTTAGGATGGGCTTTTAACATTCCTCATTTATCACTGCTTATTGAGCTCTAAGGCATTTTGAAACAATAAAAAACAGCCCAAACCAAGTGCTGTAAAACAACGATGATGTTTGAACAGCTCAAAGTAAACAAGCTTCCTATAAAACCTCGTCTGGGAAACTTGTTTGCTATTTTATAAACTATTTTCTCAGCAGCGGGGTCTGCTACCATGTTATGTATGACTGGCTGAGCATGACTCGGTGATCAAACACCTCAGCACTGACATGCAGGGGAAAAAAATCTCAGACAGTCTCTTTACTGCTTAGTCAAAGAAAACAAGGCAGCGCCGGCTTACATCACCGCTGTCGCCCTGACGACCACAGTGAATTCCTGATTGATTCAAGCTGAAGCTATCTTTCAGCTTTTTAAAAGCATCTATGTTTAAGTTAAGTAATTAAGCCAATACAGCAGTCTCCAGAATTACTGGCATCATGGCTAAAGATGTAAAAAGAAAAAAAAAAATTAAATATACAATACAATGCAAAAGCATAACTTCACAAACAACCTTTAATTGTAATAATTATCTCAGGAGGTAACAGAAATCATTTGGCTAATAGGAGCATGTTTAGTCTTTATTGGTAACATTTAACATCGGTCAGCCTATCTTCCCTTCAGCTCACTTCACATGTTTTCTATTTGATTAAGGTCTAAGGGGTGACATCACCATGGAAAAAAGGTTGACCGTTTCCAGTGAACACTTTTCCTGGTGATGTCGTCAACATGTTTTGGATCTTTGTAGAGCTCAAAAGATCCAAGAAAAGACTACTGTTCAGTTTTCTGGAAAAGGCTATCATCAATATGATGATAGCCTTTTCATATATATATATATATATATATATATATATATATATATATATATAT